>NW_027118146.1:0-63017 GCF_038497915.1 Lipomyces doorenjongii | reverse complement strand
TCGGTTGGCCGAAAATGTCAACCATAGGTATGAATTCCATAGTTATTGGGGTTAGGGTTATGCACCATTGTCGGGACTAACGTATAATCACCAGGCAACTACTATCTGGCAACATCCGTATCAATGCGCCCTAAATTTTTTTGTTTACTGTTATTGTCGTCATCTGCATGATGGTTGTGGTCTGGTCCCGAGCAGTAGTTGCATACACAGAGTCTGTGCTCACTAGCTCGGATCGCAATGGCGCACTCTGGGTTGGAGTCTCGACCCCCCTATAGCTAGTGCTGGTCGGAAATAGTAGAAAGTAAATACTCGGATTCATCCGCTCTTTAGATTGCTCACCACAGCGGATAGTTGTCGACTACACTAATGAGGGCCCTCTCTATCTTCTCCACTGTAAGCGTACTTGTGCTAGCGGCTGTCTGCACCGCTTTTGAGGCCACAAACACATATATAGTTCCGTCGACTATGGTCACGGCCGGAGTTACGATCCAAACTGATGCCGCTGACCTCTCGCCATTTGACGGCCCCAAAATCTCCGCTGTCAATGGCTCATCCTTCGACTGGTGGTACTTCGATGTCGTCTCGCCAAACTCCTCCATCACGATCTCCTTCCACACCGGTACTTTCAATGCTTTGGGATACCCGGGCTACAATGTACCGTATGCAACATTCTGCAACGTCGCTGGTATCTATCCTAACGGTAGCACATTCTCTATTCCCGTCGTTCTCGCCGGCCCGGCCATCATCACTACCGTTGGTGACGGTGCCTACGGCAACTGGACTGGCTCAGGTTTTTCGTTCTCTGGTACTCCTGATCTTTCTGAGGTGACTGTCAATCTCGAGGCTGCTTTGTCCTATGGTATCGAGGGCATTATTACCTTCAAATCGGTATGTACTTAGGCGTTTATTTATACTATTCATTGACTAACTCCGGTCAGATTGCGCCCGCACACTACGCCACCGGTCTGATATCCGACCGTTCGTCGTCAGAGATTCTGTTGCCAAATTTCGGGTGGGCCAATGCAGTCCCTGACTCAGTAGCCAACGTAGACCTTACGCTCTTTGGCGAGAAATTCAAGTTCTCCGGCCGGGGCTATCATGACAAGGTTTGAGCTGAGTCCGAGCAATTGACAAGTTTGCCGCTAATACCTCTCAGAACTGGGGCTTGCTCCCTGTGCAGGATCTAGTTAACAACTGGTACTGGGGACATGCAAATGTCGGCCCATACTCGGTCGTCTTCTTCGACGCGCTCGACAAGAATAATGTCGAATACACCAGTGCGTACATCGCCGTCAACGGCGTACCCGTCAAGGCTGGTCCTGTCGCTATCGTCCGGCCGTACGGCGAGAACATCACGTACCCGCAGACGAAACCCGCCACCCTCTTTGCAGGTTTGACCGTTGAAATCGACGTCGGCGTCCGTGGTGTTTATGCATTTAAAACAGTTTCACAGACCATCTTGACGAGTATCGATAATGACGGATACGGTTACACTCGTGCGCAGGGTGTCATAATTGGTGGACCGGTAGGCGGAAAGCAGCACAAGGGTTACGGCCTTTGGGACTGGCAACATTTTTACAATTAGGCTGAAAATTGATAAATCAAAATGATTTTGGGACAGATCAAAGTCCAAAGAGTAGAATCTTTCTTTGTTTACAGCTGCAAATTCTGATATATAGATTTACCGGAATCTTGAATGAATTGTTCAATGTCATTTGCCGCGAGCCTTTGGTGCGGCGTATCTGATAAAGGTTTTGAGTGCTGGCTTACCTTGTACCTTCGTTGCGCCTTGACCAGGCACGCTAAACCTAAAACAGGACAAAAAATATGTAATCGGTTTTAACGACAGCCGGGTAACATTCACCCGGTCTAAGAAACTGTCCCAACTCAGTTTTCCATCTGGAGATAGGAAATCATGATGTGAGCTAGTAGCGCAGTACCTGGCTACCAGGCACCTTATAGAGGTCTCTTGCTCATACCGTTCACTGGCCAAATATTCCTTTAGACTATCTTCCGTGGACATTTGCGCGTAACTTCTTTCTTTGTGGCCTCCATTTCAGTCAAATTAGCAATAATTCCTTGCTAATACGAATATTGTCCACCTTACGTACCGGAACCGAGAGTGCCGCCGTTGCGGTTTTGTAAGACGCTAAGGTTTAGATCGTAGAACCGGATGTGAGATGTTCTTGTGCTACGGAGGTCATTTTGAGATTTCGTCGGCGGGTTGATCCGGGGTTGGCCAACGGCCAGAGGCAATCTCAACTAAACTAATTACTCGAACAGTAGCAGAAATGCTTCTGATTTTTGCAATATTGCACGTTTTGCGAGATTTGTGAGTGTTTTGCTCTAGGGGTGGACATTTGAAAGTTATCGGGGCAGTGAAGCTCTGCAATCACATAGTCGTGAAGGGCAAATAATCTCCTTTAATTCCTGAATTCCATTATTCTATCACTCCTGGTCCGGAATTAACTGCAAGGATGCAATTGGGGATTATACATTGCGGTCAATGTTGTAGGTTGTCTCTCACCATAGCTACAGCTACGAAGCTCCAATATAAATTCGACCTTATAATTTAAGCTTGCACTTTTCCGCTAGCGGTCGTCATGAATATGCCCTGAATCACGCAACTTGACAGTTCCGGCACTTCCCCCTGTGGGGTGGCTTAGCGCGCACGTGGTGCCTAGCTTAATTTGCCTGGTAGACAACATGAGTGTCCTCTCCTCCAGCTCAACTCTATTTCTTTGCATCCTAAGATTAGTTTCTTCGCGTACTCTATATTGCTAATCCATCGGTCCAAATATATCAGTCGCAATGCACTCATCAATAATTAGACTCAGTGTTATCCTGCTCGTCGCTATCGTCGCTATGCCATCTGGCGTCTCGGCCTTCGGTGCGGGAAACATCCCTTCTGTATCTGCAATCGAGGGAAAGAATTTTCGCCATGGTGATATCGAAGACACGCTGGCGACTGTGATCATGTCCGCAGGTGGTCTTATTAGCAAGCTTACTGGTGGTAAGAAGTTCAATGATATATCTATTAAACGTGTATACTTCGTACGTCTCTACCAGATAGATCTTCGCTAGGATCCGGTTCTAATGTCTTCTAGGGAAATTGGCTCCGCGACTACTCGCAGGTACTTTTTTTCTATCATGGGCGTACGAAGTCGCGTGCCATTAACAATGATGCTGCAGGCAGTAGATGTTGGAACTTTGAGTAGGGGTGTCGGCCTGGACACTATTCGCGTTTTCATTTGGGTCCTTTCTTTCCTTGCATTTGGTTATGCAACCGAGGAGTTCGAAGTAACCAATAATAGGCTCGGTGTTTATCGACCTGAAGGTACGAGGACTAGTGACAGACTAGATTATCATTCTAACATTTGACGCAGAGCACATTGACAATCCCAAGGTACTCTCGCTATAAATATTGTGTTGTCTCTCAACTGAACTTACACACATAGGATTATGCCGATAACCAAGACGCACGCAAGTATGACCCGCGTCTTCGCGGTCCTGTCGATCCTCAGGAGCTTAAGATTGATCCCCAAACCGGTATGAAAAACTACATTGCTAACGATCGCGGAGGTTGGAGCACCTCATCTCAATATATTCGATCGTCTCTTGAGCAGTCAATTCACTGTGGCCGCCGCTACAGTTCCAACGGCAACAAGGCAGATCAGTATGAATCGTTCAGACTACTAGGCCAGGCGTTGCACTGTCTCGAAGATTTCTCGGCGCACTCGAATTACGTCGAGCTGACATTACGGGAACTTGGGTATGAAAATGTGTTCCCTCATGTCGGAACTCAGACTGCGATTAATCTCAATGGAAAGCGAGTTTACCCGCTGATTACCGGTACATTTGGATCACTAGATTTTCTGCACTCCTTACTCGGCGAAGCGCAGGATAATCTTTCCCAAACTGAAGTGGAGGATCTGCACGAATCTTTGGACCAGGGACGTGATAGTACGGATTCCTCAGATGTTTTGAAGGGACTGCTATCTAAAGTTCCAATTTCCATTCCCTCCACAGCGCTTGACCGTGACGACCGCTATTCATCAAGTCGTGGTTTCGGCAACGGCGATTACTCATCTAGCTACTACCAGGAGCCGCAAATGACGACTGATCTCGGTGACGAAATTGATCGACTGACCGCCGACTCTCGTGCATCTGCTCCTAATGCGAACAATATGAACGTCGAGGAACTTATTCAAAAGATCTACCCTTTCCTCGCCTTCCGAGACAAGATCATGAAAGCGATCGACGCCGGGTTGGAGAAAATCCCATTCTTGGATGCCTTGATTGAGAAGATCAGCGACACACTGACGGTCTTCGTTATGGGCCTAATCGCACCGTTTGTTACGCCTCTAATCGAAGGTGTAGTTAAGCAAATGCAGAAAGGATCTCAGTTTGCTGTCGAGAACAAGGACCAGGAGGAGGTGTGGCATGACCCGAATTCTGACAATCCTACTCACAGTTACCTCTCGAAAGACCATTTTTCGTACGTTCCATCGTTTTCTTTCGGTGAAGTCACTAAATCGTTATAGGTTGTACTTAAATGAACCAGCTGGTAAAGTTGCCAAAGAAGTAGTCTCATATGTCGCCCCTCTCATTGTGCAAGCCTGGGAGAACACAAACATCGACGCTGACGAAGTCCTGAGCAAAGTGCTCCATGTTTTCCACCACCCTGCTCTCGCTAGAACAGAAATTCAACACCGCATGCGACAAGTCGTTCAAACTTGGGTCGATGGCCTCGGTCGCGACAAGAACAAGATAATTAGCAGCCTTTCGTCCGACGGCGTCCTCAGCGGAACGAATCATATTGGAGGAAAAGCGCCAGCAGGCGGACATGATCATGGATCTTTGTCGAAGCCGCACAAGGTCCAACCCCAGTCGACACAGCAATATGCGGGTAGCAACAAACCATCCAATTTTGTGTCGACTGCCATTAGCGTAGCTGCACAGGAAGCTGGTGTCTCGAGACCACACTGGTCGTCACAGATTCCTTCTAAATTCCCCGGTGCCAATCTGATCAATAGTGCATCTAACATTAGCAAGCTGAGCCATCAATTCGGTTTGCGTGAGAGTGACTATGGATATACTGAATCGCAGTCTTATGGCACTGATTTAAGGGCAGGAGACAAATACGAGGCGCAGTCGATTACTCTGCAAAGTGATGACGGATACAGTCGACAGCATGAGTACACGTCCGTCTCATCTTCAGGACAAAATGCTAGTTATTACTCGCAGGAAACGACATACTCTGGACCGTCACGCGACGACATTTCCGGACATCCGGGGCCCTCGCAACATGTTTACAATGGTAGCGGTGGACGCCAGCAGGAATTGTCCTATGGGTTCGATAATTTGCGAATAAATGATGACAATTCTTCTGCGTATCAAAGGGGATACGACGAGCCAGATCGTCACTATGGCCGTCATGAATATGGGGGAGGTCGGCCCGGCCCACCTAGTGGATACGGAATCTCTGATGACTCGTATGGTGGGGAATACTACAGACGCACAGGCGGTCCGGGTGGATATGGAGACGATCCCGCAAACTTAGATGATGGCTCTGGCCCTGGTGTATACGGTGGCGCTCCTGGAGATTTTACTAGACATTACGACAGTTCATATGGCAGTGGGCAACCTCCGCCAACTGGTCAATTCCAGGGAGCCGAAGAATATTATCCGGAGGAGCAGCAACCACCTTACGCAGGCCTTCCAAGTCAAGACAGCCCATCAGGAGGAGGATATGGAGGATACCCAGGGTCAATCTATAACCGTGAGAGCGGATATTAATCGTACCCTAACAATTTGGCAGGAAAGTGAACGCATATGATACCTTGGCGAAGGTTTAATGAAATATGTATGTCAAATCGCTAGTTATCCAATATATGCAAAACGGAATCCTACAAATGCAAAAGAAAAATGGGATACTGTGCAGATATAGCGCAACAAATAGTAATAGAAATCACCAGAATGGGCTCCACCCGATATACATTTCGCTCAATTTCCGGTTATCTGTGGCTTCGTGTAGCAGACCATCGACGTGTGCTTCAACACTCAGCGGAAAGGATTCGTCTGCGACCACGCCACGCAAGCGGCAATCAATTCGATAGAGAGCGTCTTGAGGAGATGTTGCTGACCCTTTATTGCTGGAGTTTGTCCTCCTGGAAGGTGTGCGCCATTCGAAGAGAGGGTCGTGGAGAAACGTTTCTAGCACTGGAACCACGAACTCCTCATTATCACGAAGGATTCTCAAGGCTATTTCACAGCACCGTCGGAAAGGGCCGTCGTAGCCATATGGACCCAACGCATTTACAATGTTTTGAGTTAATCGGAACGGGACTCTTTCGGGGACAGCCAGATCAAGACCCTGCGATTTTACCATTAGCGCTACTGCAATGGATAATAGTACCAATGCAATCCACAGTATTACAAGTCGACGTACCTTCTCAAAAAGACAGCTGAAATCAACATGAACAAGTCTGCCAGTCCCTTCATGTAATAAAATATTTTCACAATGCCGATCACCTAGACCCAATACGTAGCCCACAATGGACATCACAGCCGCAGTCCTCGCGTAAGCAGTTCGGGCTTCGAGCCATAATGTTGGAGTCGGGAACATTTCGATAAACCATTCGTATAATACAGGAGGAAATCTGAGCCACACGTGTTATTATATCTAGCTGATTGATTAGGAAATGAGACACAGCTACTCACTTTGCTAGCAGTTTACGCTCGAAATATCTCAATCTATCCTGACCCTTGTCCCATTGCTTCTTGATCTCACCAAACTAGATTTCAAATGACCAATCAGAGGATGCCGAACATGGCAAGGCAGGCAGGCTTACGGTATAAACGATATTTCGTGCGGCGTAGCCGACTCTCAGAATGTCACGGTATGTCTTTGTATCACTCACCCATTCGATCAAGCCCGCCTCTTCGTTCAGGACAGTAACTGAATAAGTGGCGATAGCTAGACGCCTGTTAGCGTCATACTTCGTAGCTTGTTTCCAATCAAATTGCTTGACTCACACAAATTGCGCTTACTAGACTCGCTATCTTTTTCTAGCAACAAGTTGATCATACTGTTAAGTTCCATCATGCGTGCATCTTTTCGCAGATCGTCGTTCGGCTTGCACAGAATAGGATACTCATTACCATCACTACCAAATATACTAATCTTTTTCGGCTTCTGCAAGGATGTCATAACCTGTACCTTGGGAGAAAGAGCTACGCATACATTAGTACTCATTAATTTGTCCAATTAGAATTGTAACAAACACGCACCGTGAATAGTGACCTTTCGTGTGAACGCCATATGATCATCGGATGAACTCCATTTGTTCGGCCATCGAATAGTCAGGTTCGACTGAACCGGTACAACAAGCATACACGGCAAACTCTTGATCAGTTCAGGCATAGTGTTTACATCAAGTTGCCGGTCGTTTGCAAAGCCAACTCCACAAAAATACGTCAGGCATTCCATAAAATGGTTTGCATTCTTGATGTCACCTAAGAGATGGCCCGAACGTCTTTGAGCTTGCAACTAAATGTGCACATGTTAGAATTGAGCACACAATGCATCGACAAGTAGTACGCACAGTAAGCATTCGAACAATTTCTTTGCCTTTGGTTGCCCGTTCCTTAGCCTTCGATTTTGAAATGGCTAGCACCTGCCACAATGCATGTTCAGGATATTCCAATGCTACCGATACTAAAGCACCCATCAAGATCTTTGCAATCTTAACGCCAATGTCGAGCCTAGATATCATCTGCGCTAATGCAGTGAAAAACATATATTTAGGCATCGCATTAAACGTGTCCTGAATCAGTACCGTCATTTGCTCTAGATTGCGACTGCGTGATGCAGATGTATCCCTGTATACTCTAGTCAGCAGCAACCTAAAGATTATCATTCAAAACACCATACTTTGCTTCGCTAGCTGATCCAGCATGGCGATATTCTTCGGTTGCAAAGTCCAACCAGATCGTCACCAACTTCGGTAGTATCTGATACACATGCTTCACACCCGTTCGCAAAGCATTACAGTATGACTCACATATCTTCATATGGTACTCTCCCGTAATACTATATATATAAGCGACCGATACAGCTAGATTTTCCGGAATAGTAATATCAACTCACTAGGATCTATTCTGCTGTTGCGCCAGTAGGCTCTTCTGAGAATCTAATATTTTGACGTAATAACGTCCCAAATAATAATGACCGCTTTCAAAGGTTGCACAGGTGCCAATCACAGCCTCATATCTTCTAGATACCTTTGCCCAACTACCTTGATTTGCTTGATCGAACCATTTGGCATAGAGCAAGACAGCCTGGAAAAAGTTTTAGTCGGTATATGCCTTATACAAGGAAGACGGGCGAAGACAGACCTTAGCTCTAGAAAGGTTTTTCTGTTGACCATCGGGAATGTTCGCTAACGCATCTAGACCTCGCATTGAGCTAGACGACATCGATGAAGAAGGCATCACAATCGTTTCAAGCTTTTTTAAAGCTTGTCGGCGTAGTCCCTCATTCCATTGAATCCGAGATTGCTCAATTACCACTGACGGGGAGTCATGCTTGGAGGCGTTTAATACGAACGAATAAGCTTGATCGTATATCCCAGTCTTTCGTGCTAATTTTGCTTTTTGAAGCAGAACAGCTAAATCATCTTCACGAGAAAAGGAAGTCCTAAAACAATTTAGAACAGACAATACAAAATAAGGGCAACGTACTGCATTAAACCAATAACAGCTCTTCGTAAGTCCATAAGATATCTGTTCTGTCGATAGGATCCACCATCGATCTGCGTCCTCTGATTCATGTAGTGCAACTGCGTTGAATAATTTGTCTTGGGTTTTAAGCAGGACATAACCATTGTCTCGATATTTGCAAGAACATGCAGCCGGAAGATAAATCCGTGGCTAAGCTTAGGCGATGAAGATTCAAACATCGCTATTTCATTTGCGACGTTCGAACGAGCCTCTGACAGGGTCTGAAATAGTCCGACAATGTCGCCTGTTCGAATGCAAGTCAAAGCCTTTCCAACGCTATAATCGAAGGTTGGTTTACTAGCTTTCTGAATCCAGTATTCGACGCTTTTCCAATTATCTAAGACCCAGGACGCCTCAATACCTAGATCTATCAATTGCTTAACCTTGTCTCCATCTTCGTGTTCTGTGATTTCCAATCGATTTAAAATCGCATCTAGATCACCATAAGCATGTCAGAAACTGTGCCGGATATAGTTCGGTGGAAACCAACCATATTCATTTAGCTCGCGTAAGCACATTAGCAATCTGGATAGCATTTCAATATCATCTGGATGATCGCGAACACAAATCTCATAGCAGTTTCGCGCAAGATCCCATCTTCCCGCCGCTTCATGCTCCTGTATTTGCTGTTCTAAATCGGACGATAGCAATAGCGTCGAAATCCCCTGAATAGCATCTGGATCGTCGAGCTTTGTATATATCTGTTGCAGCTTTCGATATACGGCTTCAGTTTTGTCGTCGTCGTTATCTTTAATTTCTCGCAAGTATTGTTCATAATAGAATAATGACCGCGCATACGATTGAGACTCAAATGCTCGCTCACCAACTACCTCGCCAGGAATGCTTTTCATTAGCCGATCCGAATACACATTTTGTGTCGAGAGTTGTTCCTCCGCATTGTCGCTTTGATCAATAACGCGATCACTCCGACGAGTTACTTGCAGTAATGCAGCGTTCTTTTTCCGTCGAGCTCGCTGCCAGCGGCTGTTGTAGTCGAGTATCGAAAATACCGTCTATATTTGTTAGCAAATCACCGACGGGGTCAACACTTAAACAGGGATCATACTTGGTATGACAATCTTAGATCCTCTCTCTGGAACTCCGCGGGCTCGGAACCTGTGTTCAAAACAGCCAATATCTCATGTAGGATATCGTCTCGTTCCTGGCTTGTGCCTTTGCTAATGACATGCTGCACCAGAAATGGAAGCAAGAAAATTGCAATAGATAAATCCTGGTTGTTGATGATCTTCGAAAAAGTATAGAAAATGTCGACATCTTGTGAGACACTTTCAGCAGAGGTAATGCTCTCCAAGGAAGATTGCAGCATGAGGGAAGCTCTGCACAGGAGATCTAATATAAATGCTTGTAGCCACGTTTTGTGATCGCGTGTCCTCTGGAATATGGGATATCCTTGTAGCCCGGTCAAGCTGCTGTTAAGATCATACTTGGAAGTTAAAAATGGTGTGAGAGTGACTTTAGAGGCCTCGCTGAGTCCTATCCATTTCATATATGATTTTTGTCCGCCGGCTGCAGTAACTGTCGTTGGATTGAGACCACAAAATTTGAGAAGCTGCTGCATAGCATATGCCAAAAATAATTGCGACTTCGTATCAGTCGACGATCTAAATGCGGGTACTAAGTACAGGTCCAGGAATGTTAGGACAAAGTCAATGTTCTCCGCGTCCTCTTCGAAATTGTACACGACAACAATTCCTTGCACGTCCGAATGATCATTTAGCTTGCTCGTATCTGGGGAGCCAAGCCATCCAATGCATTCCGCCGCTAATTTTGCGATTTCGATTTTCGTGTCTGTGTATCGATGACATACGTTCAAAAGGGTGCGAAATATGTCAGTGATATTCGCATCGGGTGAGCTTAACAGCGACATAGAATACAATGAGAACTGCTTTTCTATCAGAAAAGACCGAAGTTCCAATAGCGCTTCGTGAACAACCGAAAAATTTTCATGCCTGCATCTCTCCGTGATGCCCAGCAGTTGACTAAGATCGCTAGACACAGGTCGAAGCCTCCGAGTCAGGTTAGAGACAATTTCTTTGAGTTCCGGAATCGACTCTGATCGAGACGGCATCTCCGTAATTTTGACAAGCTGCAGAACGTCCGTTTGAATAACTAGTTCAAGCATGTTCCTCGCCACAGTCTTCGACCTTGGAGAAAACATATCCCAGTAATTGAAAGTAACAGACACTGTCAGTTGCAATAACTTTCGCACATCGTTGTTGCCGAAATACTTTATCATGTTCATCCATGCAAGTAATGCCGCCTCTTGAAGAATAGGATCTTCCAGTGATGACTGAAGGCAAGCGCAGATCTGGGGAATAGCTGCCACGGCACGTTCTCTAGCAAACCGAATTGTGGCCGCGATTCCTCTCAAACACTGCAATTTCTCCATCCAATGTAACTTCTTGTGTACGTTATATAACATATCGGAAAAGCGAGAAAGTATTCCTAGTATATTCTTGCGGAAGAAATTCTCCAAATGTGACATCATTGGCTGTGATTTCGACGAATCGGCCTTGTAATCCAAATCAGCAATAAGGCTAATTGCTTTGAATGCAGCGATTTCAATCTCAGGCTTTTCGATGTCGGTCTTACTATAGACTTTCAGGACCTCGACTGACACTATTATTAAGTCCGAGCGAATGACATTAGGAATAGATAGTCGTGCAAAGTTCTCTGACATTTCAACCAGACAGCTTATAGCCTCCCGTATCGGATCTCTAACATCTCTCGTCAACAAAACGCCGAGAATGGGGTACATATTGTTGGTGCAGACATCGAAGATACTTTTGTGCTCGATATCCGCTATATATTGAACGACAGCCTTTCTTCGCCATTGAACAAGATATGGAATTGTGTATTCTTGTGTGCGTGTCAAGAAAGTATTAATCGACACTTCGAGAAGGTCTGCAAAGGTACGCATGAATGGACTGTTCGGAATGAAATCTTTCACGATGTAAACACTGACTGTTGACCAAAATGGCGCCATGAACTGCCACGATGACAGACCTTTCAACGCAGCTAACGATCTCAGCTGTTACCTTATAAGCCTGGTCAAGAGTGAGAAATAGGAGGCGTACTAACCTCATGAAAGGCCAAAGAGACATCGAACGAATTGTCACTGTCCAAATAAATCATTAACTTCATGACCATATATGTCAGCTCGTCGCCCTCAGATATCTTCGCCATTTCACTCCAAGCCATTATTGCTGCTTCCGACAGATATTTCTCAGTCGTGGACATTTCATGAAGGTGTGCGACCATATTGAACACCTGATACTTGGTAGTCGTCTGGTCTTCCAGCGTGGCGTTAGTATCTGCATCAACGACCAACAGCGCAAGTACGCGACTAATATCAATCATTATCTAAAGTCGTCACACCAATAACATATAAGATACCTCGCGGCAATCCTCGATTCCCTACTCCCGCGGCTTTGCAGCATAGCATAACACCATCTTCTAAGAGCTGCGTCATGGGTTGGTGGTGGCTGGAAATGGCTTAGGATCCTCCGTAATGATAGTAAAATTATAGGACCAAGTCTCTCTGAACGGGAAACCGGTTCCAACCCTGCGAGAGTTTCGATGACTTGCAGCAGTTCAGGCCATTGATCTGTTCTTAGCATATTCCGTTTGCGCTGTCGATTATCACAAACGGGACAATACAAATCACGCCGAATCTCGAGGCAACATGACTTGATGCATGGCAGCACGCCAATAGCTTGGACGATTTCGATCATTTGCGATTCCTTTAGTGCGGTAAACTGCGAGGATCTGTTTTTACTTAGTAACATTTCTATGCTAGCGATCAATAACATACTTGAGGAAGTCCACAAATGCAGTAAAGTCATGGACCACCTTGTTCTCATGCATCGCGTCAAAACAGAGTGGAATTCGGCTTTGCACAGTAGCACCGATTCGACCTTCAATGCCCGTGCCCGCAAATTTCATTCTCAGCGGCCGCTTCACAAGCAATGTACTTGTTTCCAGATCAGGCATAAGGAGGCCATTGGATCCAATATCAGTCGGCTCATGTATGGGCGCTGCCGGCTCATCATCGTCATCAGCGTGTGCCATTCCGCCCAGCCGAGCAACTTGTGGTGAACAACCGCACCAATTGGCTGTGTCAGGTTTCGATGTCGCGATGAACAATCTGCTGGACGAAGTATTAGTCTTAGTAAGACTTAGGTGGACGTTAATAATTTGGTCGGGAAAACGCATGCGCGACGCGTGCGAAACACATCACAAGCTACGGACACAACAAAATTTCAGGGGTACCCTTACCCAAGACGATTTCGTATTCGGTATCACCCCGAGACGTCGTATTCGACCCGAGACGATGATATAACTTGACGCAGACAGCCCAGAGGATAAATTACTGTGAACAATGATGGCGGAAACAATGTCTAATGGGCATCCGCGAGCTCGACATGGTTCAATGGTTCTCGACGTTTATGATTTCAATGATGTAGATGCAGTGTTTTCGTATCCATCTGTATACGAGGCGCAATACGAACATTAGCAGCCCGACAGGTGGCAGATAGAGGAGGAGAGCCGAAGTGGCCGAATTGGCTTTTCCGCTCGAAGCTGTCTGGCAGCCAAGATTACTAGAACATAAACGAACTACTACCGATGTCGATACGTCCCAACTAACAAATATATGTGAATTAAAGCTGCAAGCGCGCAAAGTTTGCGACACACGGACCCGCAAAAACTAATCAGGGTGAGTCGGTTATCCCTTAGGTCGCGTTCAGAACGCGCCCTCGAGGCCTCGACTGGGGCATTTTGCGTGCCCCGGCCGTTGCGTAGCTATTCAAATATAGTTTGCCCAGCTCCCACCTCTCTGTACTGCGCATTAATTTCCTTAATTCATATTCTATCTATACTATTTCAATCGTATACAATCAAATAATGGCTACGGCATTCGTCCCTCAAAAGCAGGACCGCGCTCGGGACGCTCAGTTCAAGACTGCCTTGCACGGCAAGAACTCTACCTCTAAGACCGGCTTCGTTGCCGCTATCAGCAAGAACGCTGACGCCCAGAAGGCTGCTGTCGCTGAGTATTTCAAGCACTGGGACAACAAGCGGCCGTCTACCGAGACTGAGGACGACAAGAAGGTGCACAATGAGTTTAACATGCTTGTGTTGGGATTATTCTCGTGTGAGCTAACATTTAAGGGAATGTAGACGCGACTTGAGGAATACGCCACGCTCACCAAGCACTACTACAACCTGGTAACTGACTGTACGTGCTGTAAAAATTGTCCATGAGCATATAGATTAACGTGCTTTAGTTTACGAGTACGGCTGGGGTACATCCTTTCACTTCTCTAGATTCTACAAGGGCGAGGCTTTCAGACAGTCCATTGCCAGGTATGTCAATTCAGGTCCGATCGGGACATAATACGGGAAAATAGTGCTTATCATTATAGACACGAACACTACCTTGCTCTCAAGATGGGTCTTACGGCCGGCATGAAAGTACTCGATGTTGGTTGTGGTGTTGGAGGTCCCGCTCAGGAGATTTGCAGATTCACTGACTGCAATATTACCGGTCTGAATAACAATGACTACCGTAAGTTCTCTACCAACAAGATTCTGGGATACATTCTAACAGCATGCAGAGGTCGAGCGTGCCAACCACTACGCAAATAGCCTTGGCCTTGCGGACAAGCTCAACTTCGTGAAAGGTGACTTCATGCAGATGGACTTTGAGCCGGAGACTTTCGATGCTGTCTATGCTATCGAGGCGACTGTCCATGCTCCCGTACTTGACGGTGTCTATGGTGAGATTTACAAGGTCTTGAAGCCCGGCGGCACCTTTGGCGTCTACGAGTGGGTCATGACTGATAAGTATGATGAGAGTATCCCACTCCATAGAGAGGTGTGCTACGGCATTGAAATCGGTGACGGTATTCCCAAGATGTACAAAACTGAGATTGCCGAGCAGGCTCTGAAGAATGTTGGCTTCGAGATTGTCCACCAGGAAGACCTTGCGGCAAGGAACGACGACATTCCGTGGTACTATCCGCTCTCTCCCGAGTTCAAGTACTGTCGATCGATTGGTGACCTCGTTACTATTTTCCGAACTAGCTGGCTAGGCAGACAAGTTACCATGAAGGCCGTCGGCCTCTTGGAGAAGCTCCACCTTGCTCCTGCGGGCTCGCAGAAGGTCACGGAGGCCCTTGAGGAGGCTGCTGTTAACTTGGTTCTTGGAGCTAAGGTACGTTGTTCATATTCGATATCGGATATACTTTTCGACAACTAATGTTCTGCTGTAGTTGGGATTGTTTACGCCTATGATGTTGTTCATTGCGAAGAAGCCCTTGTAATTAGTTGGGCTGTTTGCACTGATGGGAGGTTATGGCCTTGTACACTATTAGATATGTGGGTTATACTATGATATGTGCCGGCTACATTATGCTCTGCCAAGGTTATATTTTCCATTTGAATGTCAAAGATGAACTCTATTCCGATACCAACCCAGAATGACGCATGATGGACCACTTCAATTCGTTGATTCCGACCATGGTTTTGTCTGACGTGACTATAATCTCGTCCTTGTAAAACGTTTCACTAGCGCCCATCGCGCCTTTCCTCGACGCTTTGGAGAACCGCATCAGCATGTCCAGCACATGTGCAGGATCGCCCGACTTGGCGCGATCAATCTTTGTGCCGATGATCTGCCATGGGATACCGTAGTTGTCTAGTAGCGCGATCACTTGCTTGTCACTAGGCATTTCAAGAACGCGAGAGTCCATCAAAATATACACCATTTTGAGACTAGCGGCGGTGCGCAGGTATTCTAAAATAACGTCGCCTTGCTCCGTTGTTGAGCCGTATCCATAGCCAGGCAGATCGGACATGATCAATTCGCGGCCAGGTTTGTTACCGATGCCATAGCAATATATCTTGCGAGTGAAACCCGGTTTCTTGGACGGCTTGATTAACTTCATTTCTGGGATCAGTGCCTTGAGAAGAGATGATTTCTAAAAGAGCTGGCAGTCAGTTCTCTGACGTTCGAGAACAAGGGACTAACTTACGCCAGCATTCGTTCGTCCTGCGAATGCCACCTGCTTATGATTAGCCATCTCAGTCACCATGTACTGTAAGGAACCTCACTTGAGGGATCGTTGTGTCAAAAGCCGCATCATGTAAAGGCGGAGACCCGGCATGATAAGTCAGAGACTCATCGAAAAACCGCTTGGCGAGTGCGAGGTCATTTAAGGTCGGTGACCGATATCCTATTCGCAGTGCGTATCTCTGTTTGTCTTTTTTTAGAGGTCGAGGGTGCCCGGCGTTATTATTGCTGCCACTGTTTATTTTTGTGGAATATTTCAGCTTCCAACCCGCTGTTGTGGAGAAGATCAATGACGCTGGAAATGATATCGATATCGCAGGAACTGGACATCGAACCAATGCGCTTGCGGAACAGCAGTGATATGTGGGCCGCCTTATTGTTCGCCTAATCATACCAATCAATCTCTAGTAGATTATGATCCAACACGGTCGACTCAAGAAATTTTAGTATGTACGTCCCAACCCTGGCCCCTGAATTTCTCGGATTAGGACGCCGCAGGATCTTGTCAATCAGTGAGAGACTATATGAGATTGTTGCGTTCAACTATATCGCAGGCCCCTTGTCTCATACCATGGATACACCGCAGTCACCACCGCCAAAGCCAGAAGGGCTGTCGGTGGCAGCCTTTACGGAGGCCAAAGCAGCACTAATGCTTCCTCCGCCACCACCGACCACCAAGATTACGCGACCGAATATCGCCTTGGAAGAGGACACCTACGTATCCTCGATCTCGCGCATTATTGAGCGGGATTATTTCCCGGACCTGGTGCTTTTGAAGTGCAAGAATGCATACTTAGAAGCCGTTAAAGACGGTGATGAGCGCCTTGTGGCCAAACTGAGGAGGAAATTGGAACGGCTGAATAGAGTCGACGGAGTGGCGAGGGAAGAGGAGTTAGTGAGAAAGCGGAAGATACGGAGGCTGAACGATCTCCGGAGACGCGAAGCTGGTTTTCGCGCGGAGACGCCTACTGTTGCAGATGGCAGAGCGGATACACCGCGATTTTACGATGGAGAAACGTTGTACGGGAGCGAAGATAGTCCCAGCAACTCTGACTACTCTGACGATGATGAGCTTGAAAGTCAAAGTGTAGCTGACCGGCCAAGTGAACGAGACACCGAAAATGTGAATACGAATATGTCGCTCAATGGTTTTCAGGCAAAGTATACATCTGAGGACAACGAGTCATTCCATAAGATTCTTGACGAGCGAAATCAGAAGAATCGAGAGAAGTATGCGTGGCTGTGGAACGGGAATAAGATGCCAGGCTACCGTGGTACTGAGTATCTCGAGTGGCATAGATCAATTTCAAAAGATCGGGACGTCGCCACATCGTCATCCACAGCCTTGACGATTGCCAGCAAAGATAAGCCATGGTCAACGTCGGCACTAATAGTGCCTGATACGCGACCCGCAATGCCGGATACTTGGAACTCGAAACCAAAGAACGAACTTATATTTGGTCCCGATGCGGGTAAGCTATCGGCTGCGGCATTACAATCAGCGAGAGCCAAAGAAATTAAACGCGTTAATACGCGCTTCGACCCGTCAGAATCGCTTGGCGTGCACAGCAATAACCTGTTGACCCGTGCGCCGTCGCCGGCGACGTCAGAAGGCTCATCGGATGCTTCTTCCCTAAGAGCTAGCACCCCAAGGGTCCAAGGGTACTCATTTGTCTCGGCGGCGCCGTCGCCTTCGCCTTCTGAGCTTGGTGCGCCTCCAATGACATGGGGTGCAGTGGCAGCAACTCCGGTTGTTTCCAAGTTTCGGGTGGCGGAGACACCCAAACGCGAAGAACTGCACCACAAGTTGCTCTCTTCTATGTCGAAGAGAGCTGGTACACCTAGTTCTAACCGAGCACGTCCAGGTAGTGGGGTGCCGAAGTTTAAGAGTGTACCAGATGTCAAGAAGGCGATGCTGACCCCGGCCGGAAAGCGTTTACTCAGCACTATTGTGAGTGCGAAAAAGGGAAGATCTGATGTACAAGATGCAAGTGAGAGTCGTGAGAATGTGGCAACAAAGAGAGAAATGGCTACGCCTATGTTTAGAAAGTAGATGTATGTATTCGTATTGGTTCTAGTGTACATCGGGTTCCAGATGTTCGTCTTCAATGTGATTGCTATATAGTTATCAAAACAATAGTCGCAACCGAGGCTACATATCAAGCAATGTAGTATGCATACTACTCGGCTGAGTACCTTAAGTAATAATTAGTAAGTCCTCATTCGACAACAAGCACGCCAGAAAAACGAAATAGAATGTCTCCAAACTGCTTGGTGTAGCAACTATGATACGATAAGTCCATTTGCAGCTGAACGGTTCGGAAATATCGTCGGCAGAATTCTGATGGCCAAGAGGCCCATTAGCACACCATAATGCAGACTGCAGCATGAGTATGGCGGCGCCAGGCCTGCTTGTATGAGACGGAGATGCAGTGGTCGTGACGCATATGGAGATGATGTCGTTTGGGGCGTATTCCGGGTTGACGCGAAGATGTGGTAGTATTCGGCGGGCGGCGGGCAATCCATGAAGAGGACTCTACGCTGTCGCGCGAGTGACACTTGACGCAGGAGGGAGTGCTGCGGTAGACCGAAATCACAAGCGGCGTTCCTTTCGATGTGATCGAGGACTTTGGACACGACGAGTGCAGAAACCAGCTGTAGGCCAGGTCCTTGCAGCGGGTGGTGTAGCGTGCGACTTTAAGCAGGTGAACTCCCAGTTGTCGCGAACTGCGAGTGTCTTGAGCATTTCCGTAAGGTCAGCGCGGGACTCAAAGCGCATGCCGACAGCGGGCGCTGGCGTCGAGCACTGATTGTGTGACTGTTGTTGCTGCTGTTGCGGACACTGAGTAGTAGAATCGAACATTGCATTGAAGGGCAGCTGTGTGCTCGGCAGTGAGTGTACGACCCATGACGGAGGTATTGACTGCCTCGGATATGGTAGGGAATTGATGGCTGGCGTGTCGTGGAGCGCTGGCAGCCGCACACACGCGGGACCAGCGGAGCCAGGCGAGATGGCGGCGGCAGTAGCGATAGAGAATCCATGGCAGGAGTGAGACCGCGAAAGAAACATGCCCACGCCGAGCAGTTCCGTCCCTGTGACGAGGACGGCCGTGGGGAAGCATGCGGCGGAGGCTTATTATGCGTAACTAACTTGGTAGGGCACAACCGAGATCCCGGAAGCGCCGACGCTGGCAAGCATTACCCACATGAGTGTGCCACTGTTCAACATAACAGATCTCTGCGGGTCATGCGCCTTATGGGTTTCAAAAGTTGCTGCAAAATATAACACGCATAATGTTATTTGATCACTGATACGAATATTGCAGTAGCCATCTTTGCAGTGTCGCCACCGTCGTTCGTTATTTTTCTCTTTAGAATTTACGCGACAGCGTCGAGATGAGCTGTCTCGACGCTTCGTTATGCTACAGCCTTTCTCCCCCATGTCCAACGCTAAGTCTCTGTCCGATAGCAACGTATCGATTTCAGTTATGTCGGCTCCAATAACAATATAATATGGACATCCGACTCAAGCTACCGACTGTCAAGTAACGACCGTGTCGCTCCAGGTTAACAGTATAATCAAAAGCTCGTGACACACAAGAATTTTAATGCTACTCAAAACAATACTTCCAAACTTCAATTCAACGGCTCCCAGCTTTCCACATGTCTGACTACGCTCTCTCCTCCGCAGCCTTCTTCGCCAAGTCCAAAATCCGTCGCGGTCCCTTCACGGTCGCAAACGCAATCTTACCCAGCGCACCCTCAACGACGTATTGCTCATGCTTAGGATGTGCCTTGGCCGCGGCAATGGCCCGCTGCTGCATGCGCTGCATACTCTCCTGTTGTCGACGAAGACCATACCGTGACCTTCGGCCGTACTCGTTCAGATACTTCTCCGCAATCTCTGTATTGCTCACTCCGCTCTGACCCTGGCCATCCTTCGGTCCGTGTAGAGCTGTGTACACTTGATAGTAAAAGTCTTCTGTGAACGGGTCCTCCGTCACCAGCTGCTGCAGCTGTATACGTGTAACATGATTCTTGTCTGATGATGTCATCAACCCGTTATATCGAGAGAGTCGTGCCGCCTTCAGCTCCTTAATCATCTCTTGCTCCGTTAACGCACGTTGGTCAGGTGACTCTTCTATTACTGGGTTTTCTTGCGCACGCGCCATAGGTGCTGTCGGGTGTCTTTGACCATGCTGATGCTGCTGTTGTTGTTGTTGTTGCTGTTGTTGCTGTTGTTGTTGCTGTTGTTGTTGCTGTTGTCGTTGTTGCTGTTGTAGCATCTGATAATAATCCTGTTGCTCCTGCATCGAAGGAGCTCTCATGGGCAGCTGGCCTGGCATTGCAGACGGCACTTGCTGCCGGACCAACTCGCCATCAGCATACACTGGTTCCGGAAACCGTCGCAGTTGATTGCCCAATGGCGGCTGCATCGGTCCATTTGGGAACGAAGGCGGCATGCCGAACTGTGGCCCTACGGGTTGCACGCGAGGTGGGACCTGTCCGTACTGCTGTTGTGAAAGCGTAACTCTTCCTGATGGTGAGAATTGTGGCTGTGTATGCGCTGGGGGCATGACTGGTGGGAGCTGTTGAGGTGGCAACTGTTGTTGCTGTTGCTGTTGGGATTGCGCCTGTGCCCGAGTAGCTGCTAACAGCTGAGCTTCAACCTCTTCCAGGCTCAAAAACTTCTTCGGTTCTGGTTGTTGTTGCTGACCCTTCATCTGCGTCAATACCTGGTGGGCCGGTGACATACTAGCCGGGCCCGACGATGAAGATAGATCCGTTTCCCATAGCGACGCCATCGGTTTCAACTCTGGAATCTCAAATATCTGCCGTTCCGCTCTTCTCACATTACTAATCCCACTCACGGTGTTGGTATTATATTGATTTTCTGACTCTCTTTGCCTCGATTCAAGCTGCTGTTGTCTTCGGCGAGAAAACAAGATCTTCTCCTCTTCTTCAAGCGCTGAAACTGCCTTTGCTGTCTGTTCAGAGAAATCGAAGTCTTTACCGACAGGCTCTGCAAAAGCACCGAAAGTCTCATCGTTTAACTCATCATAGTTTTGATCCAAATCCTCGGCGAGGCCGTCATACGTATCCTCAAATTCACCGCTATAGCCGTAGTCAGTTACAAAATCATCACAGTACATCCGCGGCCACTTAGCGCAACCAAGGTTGTTCGGTAGTCGAGAAGCCGTCGTGAAAAAAAACCAAAAACATACTCTCCATTCCCGTCATAAAACGACGAATCATTGTCCCGCGTACTCGGATTTGCGGATGGATCAAATCCAAAAAACGACATTTCGAAAGAGCGCCTTCTATTTTGTAGATCCTGACGTGCTACTGCCGGTTATGTTGTGTATATATGGCAGCTCACAATATTTTCACTGTGATACCAACTCGAGAACCTTTTCCCGCACAAATCGTATAACCAAATAACAAATTAAATAACGAAATTGACTCGGATCGACTCGGACGATTCCCCAATACGTCTATTATTGTTGTATTGCATGTGTTGTGACGTATATAACGCCAATATGTGAGGGCTCTTTGCAAGTCGGCTCGCCTCTACAGGGAGGTGGAGGTGGCTTTACTAATATCTGTGACTCGTGATTAATTTTGTGATCGCGTCCAGGATCGGGTTGGGAAGATCGGTTGGGTTGGGTTCGGTCAAGCGATATTGAGCCGCACCATACTTAGTGGAATACTGCCACTCGCTTGATGAAACTTGCGCTGATGGTCGATATGATGATTACTGAACGAGGTGATTTAGGAAGCAATTTCTGGCAGCGTGCGTTCTAAGATATGATAGGCAAAATGCTGCGAGGAACTAAGGTAGCTGATTACTTACTCCTGATGGATGATTTCATGATTAGAGTCAAGCTTGGCTCAAGATCAAGCACTTGGAGGAATGACCAGATATCTGACAATATTGTGCTAGGAACATTGACGCATAACTCCGAGTATTCTCGGGAACATCTTTCAGACCAATGAACTGCAGATTACGTGTTCAGGAAGTTCTGTACCCCATCTGACAGTATCTTCGATCCTGCTCGCCTCCAGGTGCCTTGCCACAAAAAAGTGTAGTGTACAATATCTAGCACGTTAATATGCTACGTGTATATGATAGAGTAATCTTCGCCAGCACAGATCCGAGGGACATATATCATACAGATATCACCTTCCTGTGTAACAGCGCGCGATTCAGCAGCAAGGGAGGTTGCTCTATCCTTAGTAAGGGAAGTAAGATGACCCTCTAGCAACAAAGACGACCGGAGGTTCGTGGCATAATCAGTCGGATGGAGACACATGATGGACGGTCCCCTTCCTGGAAATATGAAGAATAAGAAGACACTGCCGTGCACAGCAGACAGAACAGTCTTGAGGAGACTTTTGATGACTGGCGTTAGGATAATCCTTCGGAAGGAAGGCAATATGAAAAATACACCATTGCCCTAAACAAAATTACAGCACACAGTGCGCATTGGTTTTGAATGGTGTGCAATCGCCAGTCCGAACTGTTTCTTTGATACAGATGGCTGCATATGGCAGCTGCATCTATGACAAAACTCCATTGAGCTCAACTCAACGACAGGTCACCTGGAGAGGTAATGCCATCAGCGGGTTCAACGCAACGGTCACTTCTATTTCTTGCAAACGTTACCCTAGCCCACATTACTAGACCCTCAGATTTATGGTTTCATTCAGATTTAGAGAAGGTGAACTCCAATTGAATTTGGGTTAGGGCTACAAATGAAGTTCGTGCAACCGGGCGATGAAGCATATTTTAGGTCGAAACCGAAATTAGCAAACTGCTCTCTCTATAGTTCTCCTGAGCTCTCTGAGTACCTCAATGGTACAATTGAATGTAAACCAACTTGTAGCTATGCTAAACAGATAGGCTATCCTTGCAAGATACTATCTATGAACAAATAGCAAAGTTTAGTAGTAATATGTGCACACGCGGCCAAATTATTATAAGTAAACGTAAATTCAATGTCTGATTTTTGATAACATACATGCACAGGTAAGTCGTTGTGCTGTATAGTGTACAATTTTGATGTACGTGTTGCCCTGACTTAAAATTCCATTGCATATGCGACAAAACTCTACAAGACCCTGATATTGTATCAGCCGGTAAAGTGTAACATGAAATCCACTGTTTTCGCCTCGTGGCTTGTGACTGCTTTTTTGAGGCTCTATCAAGGGCCTCCACTTCACTACAACACACACTGAGCCAACGTTAGGGCAACCGACACCTGGGTCACTGGCGTAACGCTACACACAGAACAGGTCATCTACGTTTTTCTGCCATACTCTCTATCCTTTCGATCTCCAACCCACAGCAACACATATTGTGAACATGGCTAGAGGACCGTACGTAACCAAATTATGCAGCTTGTGCGAGTGAGACGGGAACGCTAATATAGGTTATTCTACAGTAAGAAACACATGAAGCGCTTGGCCGCGCCATCGCACTGGCTTCTCGACAAGTTGTCTGGTGCCTATGTAAGTGGACGATATTTGTACGGGCATTTGACATTGCGAATATACTGTTAGGAGGATGAAAATATGAATTGGGGAATTACTGTCGGGCCTTGATATCAGAATTTAAAGTAGTTGCTTACGATAATTGGCAGGCTCCACGACCATCGCCCGGGCCCCACAAGCTACGCGAATCACTCCCTCTCATCATCTTCCTCCGAAACCGCTTGAAATATGCTCTTAATGGTCGTGAGGTCAAGGCTATTTTGAACCAGCGTCTCGTCAAGGTTGACGGCAAAGTTCGCACAGATTCCACCTACCCCGCTGGCTTCATGGATGTGATTACTCTAGAGAAGACCGGCGAACACTTCCGTCTCGTGTATGACGTTAAGGGCCGATTCACCATTCACCGTATTACCGAGGAGGAAGCCTCCTACAAGCTCGGCAAGGTTAAGCGTGTCCAGCTTGGCAAAAAGGGTATCCCATACCTTGTCACACACGACGGTCGCACAATCCGCTACCCCGATCCCCTTATTAAGGTCAACGACACCGTAAAGATTGACATTGAGACTGGCAAGATCCAGTCTTTTGTCAAGTTTGACACAGGAAACCTTGCCGTCGTCACCGGCGGCCGTAACATTGGCCGTGTTGGTGTCATCACTCACCGTGAGCGTCACGAAGGTGGTTTTGACATCGTTCACATCAAGGACTCGCTCGACAACACTTTCGCTACCCGATTATCCAACGTTTTCGTCATTGGTGAGGGCAATAAGCCTCTCATCAGTTTGCCTAAGGGCAAGGGCATTAAGCTCACCATTGCGGAGGAGAGAGATAAGCGTCGGGCGCTTGCTTTGAAGTAAGCGATGGAATTGTGAGATAAGGATGTGTTGGGTTTGTTCGTTGTCTCATGTGCTATATATATATGGTAGTCTTTCGCTACTATTCAAGTAGTATGCGTTATGTAATTGTCTAGTTAGTCTTGCGAAGATAAAAAGTTACCTTTGTTACTTGAAGTCACATAAAACATCTACTTTCAAAGCCACATCGCATTTAGTAATATTAAAGCAAAAATCACAAGTCCAAATATGCAATGTCTGACGATTGTATACCAACGTCTACCCTCATAAAGTCATCTATACTCCCACTTCTTTCCTTCTAAATCATATACCATATGCTTAACAAAAATTCATGACACAAGCCATCACCTCCACCCACATGTGATTTCCATTCCACGCTTAGATAAGAAGCACACAATCTAATAGAAATAGGGCAGGGCGTCTACCTGGTGTCCTTGATGCACTCAGTGCCCCATCCACGAACGTAGTCCTTGATCAATTCCTTGACCGGCTTCCCACCGTATTCCAACACCTTCCAATTATCCTTTGGCGTCGTAGAATCGATCTTCGCTAAAGCTTCAAGCACAAATGGCTTCATGAAGTCCAAGAAAATAACATCGGTCGATTCCGGCGCAGAACCATCAGCCGGAAAAGAGTCATTGGTTGCAACGGCATTAGGGAGATAATACAACGGATACGGCTTATGCGGAGTATCATCACCATCCATACCATAATCATCAATTGTAACATATCCCGTAGTTTTAAGATCTTCTTGGTCCTGTGGCCCAGACATAGCGGAAATGAGAGAATTCATGACGCTGATGTCGAACGTATCACCAAGGTTCTGCTGCCGCACCATCATCGTGCGAGAAATTGGCGTCGTTAGTTCCATAAAAATATAGTCCAATGCGTTTAACTTCCCGAGAATCTCCTTCGCAATAGAGTATGGCACGGAGGGGATATATAGCCACGCGTTGTCGAACGGAGAAACGATATAGCCTGAGTCGACCGTGAAGATACCCCCGTACATATCATAACGTAGAGAACCAGAATTAATAAAAATAAGCCTCGATTTGCCATGAAGAGTCTCATCGTCGCCAACGAGGTTCTGCAAAACATGATCCTCCAAGAGGCTCAGCAAACTGTTAGGACCAGGATACATGGCCTTCTCGAGAAGATAATCGGTCGGAACACAGCCAAACGGATATGTCAAATTGAGCTTAACACGATAATCGTCAATGATCTTGGAAATCTTCCTGCCATTCTTGGTACCGAAAGTGCCGTCAGGACCAAGTGTCTTATTGGCCTGGAAGCTCAACGAGTAAGGATTAAAGTCGAGATATCTGCGCGAATACTTCAACGGCTTGCCATAGTTTGGGGAGTCCTCAGACTTTCCAGGCTCAATACCGTCAATGCTAAGCCATCCTACGGTCTCCAAAAATCTGCCGGCCTGCAGAGCTGATGCACGGCTGTCAAGGACGGTAAAATCACGAACATGAGAATGTCCTCCGAAATATTGAATTGGGATGCTCTTATGAACCGCACGGATAGCACGGTGAATGGCCCACATCTCGGGCCAGAATCTGATTGGATAGTGACCAAAAACGAGGAACATGTCGATGCCTGGCTCACGGATAGCAGACTGGAACCATGCTTGTTGAACGACGTCCTCAACATCGGAAACTCGAGAGTTTTCGCAATTGAGCTTGAAGTCGAAAAGAAATCCGAATGCCATGATGTTGATGCCCTGATTCTTTGTAGTAAATCGATGGGATCTTTGGCCAATATGAACCCACGATCCATTAGAGAGCATAATCTCAACGTTAGAAGTGAGGTATCTTCCATCAAAATGTGGCGCAAGCATATCATATGTCTGCTGAGTAACTTCACACTTGTAGAGCTCATGGTTGCCAATGCTCATCAAATCTATCGGAGCCATCATCAAAATCTTCTGGCTAATTTCACCATTCGGGAATGTCGCGTCTGATAGGCCATTGCCATCGTGCTGATCGCCATCATCGACGACAATAACGTCGACTCCCTTCTCATCTGCAGTCTCTTTAATATGCTCAATGAATGATGTGTAGTCGCCCCAGTCAGCGGCATAACTAGGCTGCAGAAGATGGCCGGCAAGCCAGCCATGAGTATCAGTGGTGCTGATGAAGTTCAGCTGGCCCCATTCGATGGGCCGCAGCGGCAAAGTCTTTGGAGGAGGAGCGCTGGAAGGCTGTTGCAGAATGAAAACATCCTGGTCTGCGGCGACAGAGACAAGTGCGTTGAACACAAGCCCCGACAGTAAAAGCAGTGGGCTACGATAGAAAGAAACCATGGTGAGCTATCGCCGCTCTCAGGAACGCGATCTGGAGGAGTTTAGAGAGGTCGCAGATAGATGGTAGACCGCCTCGTCTATTCCCTCTCCAGAGATAGATCTTGCCAGGGCGCACCATTTGGCATCTCTCCCTTATCCGTTGCCAACGCAGTTAGCGGACTGGTAGTTGCGCAGCGTATTTCCGAGAATGCTCTTAGCAGTCGCCTCCCTTTGTTCAGCGTTTTAACTGGTCAGACTTTTGCTTGTTTCTGCTATTATGTGGTTTTGCTGTTATGCATCAATAACAATGTCCATGTGCGGTATATGCCATTTTCATCTTGTGGTTTAACTGCCGATGCGCTCCGACTTTGACACACTGGGGCAGCAAAAAAATTTAGGCTGTCAGAATTACAGTACAACTACACTTAAAACTGGCAGTCTCAGCAATTCATATACCACTATGTCTGCCGCTGTTTTGCCTCCTCTTACGGTGGACCGTACGGAGAAAGACGCTTTTGTCTCCTATGGTCATTTGTCGGGTAAGGAATCATTTGTTGGAGAAATCGAGAAGCTGTTCTCATATGTGAAATATGAATAGCATTTACTCTCCGTGCTATCGAGCCTGTCGGTCCTCAGTATCTTTCGCATGCACGTCGTGCTCTCCGCGGACGGACCTGGTCTGAAGATGAGCGAATCCAGGCCCAGATCAATGTCAAGAATGTTGAGGAAGAGACTGTCTCAGAGGATGAAGAGCCAGAAGATCCTGTAATGCTGAGTCGAGACCCAAAGGACTGGAAGGTATAATTGGCAATTGGTGGCATCCGCATCACATTCTTACAATGAATTAGGGACAAGATCACTATAAGGTCCTAGGCTTGTCGAGGTACAGATATAGAGCTACGGACGAGCAGATTAGACGTGCCCGTATGGATCCGAAGTTTACCCACAGTGGCTCATTTCTAGAGATGCTAACCTTATTTTGTGCAGATCGAAAGAAAGTGCTTAAACATCATCCCGACAAGAAAGCTGCCTCCGGCAGCATCGATGACGATGGTTTCTTTAAGTGTATCCAGAAAGGTCAGTAGGGCGAGGAAGGCTGTTGTGATCAGGTTGTTGCGACGAGGTATTTGTTAGCTCACATGTCAACTAGCAATGGAAATTTTGTCCGACCCTGTCAAGCGCCGTCAGTTTGACTCCGTTGATGAAGCTGCTGATGTGCAGCCTCCTACTCGTAAAGCTAAAGGCAGCTTTTACAAAGACTGGGGCCGTGTATTCGAGTCCGAGGGCAGATTCTCTAAGAAGCACTCAGTTCCAAAGCTTGGCGATGGAAGCTCGACGAAAGAGGATGTTGATTATTTCTATAACTTCTTCTACAATTTTGATTCTTGGCGTTCCTTCGAGTATTTGGATGAGGATGTCCCCGATGATAGCGACAATCGTGATAACAAGCGCTACACTGAACGCAAGAACAAGACTGCCCGACAGAAGCGTAAGACTGAGGATACGGCTAGACTTCGAAAGCTCGTTGATGACTGTTTGACTTTGGATCCGCGAGTCAAGATGTTCAAAGAAGCCGAACGAAAGGCCAAGGAGCAGCGAAAGTGGGAACGTGAGGCTGATGCCCGTAAGGCTTCTGAGCAGGCGATGAAGGCTAAGGAAGAAGAAGAACGCAGACACAAGGAGGAAGAGGAGCGGTCCAAGAATGAAAGGCTGAATTCCAAGAAGGCTAAAGAGTCTGCAAAGAATGCCAAGAAGAAAAACCGCCGAGCCGTCAAGGCTGCAGTTAAGGACGCCAATTATTTTGTCGATGGCGTGGCTTCAGCTGCAGTTATTGATTCCACTCTTGATGATGTCGACCTCATCTTGGAGAAAATCGATGACACTGAACTTGCTGATTTTGCTCAGAAGCTTAGTGGTAGTACTGAGAGGGATGCTGTGAAGACAGTTTTCCTGGACGTTATCGTAGACCTAATCAGTTCTGGTAAAGCGAAGCCTACGGATTTCAAAACAATTAAGGCATAGAAATTACTAAATTTGGGCGCAAAATTGATTGTTTCGTGTTATGCATTGGTAGATGATTAAAAGTTATTTGTTTGTAGGTAGAAATTGATAACTACGGTTTTTGTAGTTGATCTTACCTTATGTACTGCTGGATTCGTGCGATGTTAAGGCGGTTGGCATTGGACATCTTGTCTCTGAGTGCTAAATGGCAGGAATTAGTGGAATTGTCTCCATGCTTTGGATACGATAATGACATTTCGGTTTGTAGGGTGAAGACTGCAATGGTCTAAACTACTGCGGCGCCTCACATCTTGCCCTCCCAACGTTCCAACATAAACTCATATTCTCCATGAGACACTGAGTACACTATTGTTCAGATTTTCTTGAACTGCTACTATCTTTATTCTTCCACTTTAAAGGATTTCAGGTTGGCGAAAAGCTGGTAGTGAGGTACAGCATCGAGCTATGGCTAGTAAACCTTCGGAGACAATTTTACGGCGACAACTGCGCGAAATATCACGGAACGGCATTCCTGGTTAGTGACTTCTCCTCGCAGCCGTGTTGGATGTAGAACGCTATCCTAATTTTTTATTCTATAGGAATATCAGCTGGTCTAGTGGATGACAATATTTACCAATGGGAAGTTCTCTTGATCGGGCCGGACGACACTTTATATGAAGGCGGATTCTTCAAGGCACGACTCTCCTTCCCGGAGGACTATCCTCTTCAACCTCCAAAAATGAGGTTTGAGACGGCGATGTGGCATCCAAACGGTATGAACCGGGACAAATTGACGATCACTCGACAGTGATTGACTTCTTATATTTCCGCAGTGTACCAAGATGGCAACGTTTGCATTAGTATTCTTCACCCTCCTGGAGAAGATAAGTACGGTTATGAGGACGCTGGGTATGCTGATTTACGATGCAATATCCGTCTAATGGCCTGAGAAGAATGGACTAATTCGCGATAGAGAGCGTTGGCTACCTGTCCATTCACCCGAAACTATTCTACTGAGTGTCATTGCGATGCTCTCGTCACCGAACCCTGATTCGCCCGCTAACATCGATGCTGCCCGGGAACTCAGGGAGGATTGTAAGTGATCAATGCCGTCGACGCGGTGGGAAACGAAGAGCTAAATATTACAGATCCAACGTTCAAGAAGCGCGTGCGCAAACTAGTGAGAGAAAGTGCCGAGGCGCTATGAAAGTTGGCCGGCAATGGGACCCTTATCAGATGTGTAGTATATCAGCATCACCTGCCATTTATATCTGTCATATACCCAAAAATTTTGATTGGTTGCGCTAAAGAGTACTCCTCTACAGTTAGCCATGTTCAACTTATTCCATTATGCTAATTTTCGTTCAGGTGGTCAGAATGAGGACTCTCCATTGACTTAAGGTTTGCAATAGTGGTATGCAATTAAGGTGCAGGCAATTAATTAATTTGGTCAGGATAGTTTGACTGCTTTCGTCTCTTGACTATACTGTACATGATTTGCTATTTACCCGTTCATTGCAACAATTTTGTATGTCATCATTTGATCTTCCAGATTTCAGTATGCTCGGCGCACTTGTTTGGTTTGTAATTCGCTAAACGATATTGTATGTCAAACTATCAGTGATATTGGCTTACCACATTATTTCAGCTACATTGCCTGCTTAGCCAACAGGTATATGATATAGTAATATTTCACATCACAATAACACGCCGCCATTCTAATAAGATTCTATTAAACTCCCTACATACATATAGTCTGTGTGAATGTGCCGCCGAAAACAACTTTTGAGCGCGTCGAGTTATCTATATGATTGTACACCATTATCGTAATATGACAGAAAATAGAAGCCAACACCTATCACTGCTAAAACGATCGAAGTACTTCAACAAAATCATTACATGAAGCACGTTCCATTGCGAAAAGCAAGCTATGACGATAAACTGTTGGAACAAAGCGCTTGGCCTCCTGCCGCACATCCTCCAATCCGAAACTCCCAAAATACCGTCTCACATTTCATAATATGCCATGTTTATTTATTTGTACTCAAGCAGTGGCCTTAGTGTTGAGAATAAGAGCCACAATAAGGCCGTACAGACCCAAGACTTCCGCGAAAATGAGGATAAGGACCTATTATTAAATATTAGTGGTTGCCCCAGAGCATATGAAAGAATGTTATTTCTCACCATGCCCACGAAGAGCTTTGGCTGAAGCATAAATTGCCGAACACCCTCATCCCCAACAACACCGATAGCATATCCGGCGGCTAATGCCGAGAGGCCAACGCAAAGGCCGCAAGCAAGGTGCATGAAGCCTGAGAAAAGGGAATATTCGTTATCTGGTGACATATCACCTGCGAGATTGTTAGATATGCATTCAAACACGTAGTAAAATCTACCTACCAGCAATCAAGACACTCACAACGAGGCCATAGACGGCCAAGATACCAGACATAATGACTGGAATTAAACTCTAAACGATTCTCACGTTAGTTTTATGTTTGCTGCCTTTGAATCCTTGCACAAAGAATCAAAAGGAATTGAGAGAGGAGCACTCACCCGCATGATCAACTCAGGCTTGAATGTACCAACACCAGCAATACCGATGCCACTCTTAGCAGTTCCTACGGCAGAGCCGAGCGACGAGAGAATGATGGCCGAGGCGCATCTAAACACAACAATAGTTAGCATACACCCACGTAAAAGTAATGCGATCGAAATGTGTGCGAAGTTAGCCAAGTTAGCGAACAAATGCGACAGATGCGGTGTAACAAGGGTTCCTCTAAAATTGACATAATCTAAACCGGAGTGTACCCAAAATCCTCCGATTAACAATTTATTGGCTGCACCATATTAGCAGCTAATTAATAGTGACCGTCGCTAAATACTAGTATACTGAATGCCTCGCTACCATTTGTTGCCTAAAGAGCGAATCATCATGCTGCGCTGTCGTGAAGTCTCATGCCGCTCCATCCATGTCAGATGGCACCAGCAGGCCATTCGCTCTCTTAATATAGCTGATAATTGTTTCGCACAATACGAATTGACATCGATGAGGATATAACCTGTAAATATGGAGATCCGAAGTGATATGCCCCGACAACTGCTCCATTTGTTCGCTCTCCCCGGCAATAACCAGCCAGCACCACAGACGTACCCAGCAAAGCCAAAAAATGGCGCGAAAGTCGGGTAAAGCTCGTTCTCCGTATCCATGGCTACTAAGTATAGGCGTGACGGAAGTAGAGTATATAGTGCTGCTGGAATTGGCGGCAGGTGACAAAGACAAAATGGCAGGCTCAGAGTGAAGGGAAGATGGCAGCAGATAGGACCGGCCGGGTAACTATCGGCTAACCATGGTCGGGGTGGACTAGAGCAACCCAAACCCGGCCTAAATCTCATTTCCACGAACAACGACAGAGACAGGTAGACCGCGTCCGTGCCGCTAATATGCCACATATGATAGTGCGGGATGCCTGTGTCCGAGCCATATATGCAGCATATTTGCGGGATTTAGGCCATAAACGTTATCATCTGGAGAAACGCCACAAGCTCGAGTTGTCAGAACTGCGCTTGTACTTTAGTCGCCAAATCACTTCACCGACCCAGTAATTTTTGTCCGCATCCGTGTTTGCGCTGCCAAATGGTCGAGCTGTCCGACTTTAGCCACTCGGCCGTCTCGCCTTTGCCCGGCCGGCCAGATTCGGAGTACTTTCCTTTTCCCACAAGACCGTCGGTGCGCGCTTCCATAGCTCAACCTCCGCCTATTCCTGTGCCGTCGACGTCGACCCCGCACCTACTTCCGGCTCTACCTGCGCATCAGCAGCCAGCAGCTTCGCGCAAATCCAGTCAGAGCAATCTGCATCATAACTACGTCCAACAACAGCAGGCTACTGTTCAGCACCAGATCACCAAGCAGCACGCTCGCCTGGCATTGCAACCTCGTCGTCCATCCCCTCAACATCTCCATCATCCTCACAGCTCTCCGAATCTAGCCGCGACCTCACTAGCTAATGGCACGTCTCCTTATCAGAAACATTCGTCTGCAAATGAAACTCTCAAATCCGCCGCTCTGCCTACCACGCCTACAAACCGTGCGAATAAATCCATGGATCGGGACCGCACTGCCTCTGGTTCATTAAACGGCAGAACCGCTCCTGCAACACACGTTCCGTCACTTCCGGTTTCGTCTTATTCTTTTTCTCATCCTCATGCTCCATCACATTCCACCATTGTTATGGCATCTAGAGGCAAGCCTCTGGTTTATCCAGCATTACTGTCGGCTGTGGCAGAGGCATTTGTCGAGCGGCTGCAGGCCGGTGATCGTGTCAAAGATGGGCTCAGCTACAAAAATGCATTCAGTGGCGCAGAAGCTGTTGATTTGCTTATGTACATTCTGCAGACTCCTGACCGGACTTTGGCTCTGCTCCTCGGACGTGCATTGGATGCCATGAAGCTGTTCCATGATGTCACCTATGTCCATAAGCTCCGTGACCATCAAGAAGAAGTCTATCAGCTTCGTGATGCACCGGAGATTGATAATCATCTCGCTTCTGCAGCAATATCTGAAATGGAATATGACGAAGATGAATATTACGACGAAGAGGATACCGAGGAGGAGTCAGAACGGCGACCGTCCACTACAACTTCGATTCCGCCGTCTTCTCCTGCTACACCAGCGTCAATTACTACAGACGCTTCAAAGCAAGCGAAGACTTTGACTGCGGGAATTAATGGCATATTCATGCTCATGACGGAATGCTATTCGCCAACATGCACGAGATCTCAAGTATGTTACGCCGTTCACTGTCCCAAGCGGCTCGAGCAACAATTCCGTGTAAAAGAATTACATCCGACAGCTTCGTCGGCATCGACTGCAGTGGCGTCAAATGCATCCGAAATTGCAAAACTTTCTTCCACCACTGGAACTCTGAGGCGTCAAAATTCTACTGGCTCACTCAACACAGAGGAAAATGAGAAGGAAAATAAGCTCTGGATATACTCAGTACCACAGGAGATTGCCGATTCTGTCGATGAGCATGAGAAAATGCGACAGGAAGTTATTTGCGAAGTTATTTATACCGAGCGCGATTTTGTGAAAGATCTTGAATACATTCGGGATTTCTGGATCATACCACTTCGGAAATCTAATATTATCCCGGAGCACCGACGCGAGAAGTTCATTCGTACAGTTTTTTCCAATATTATGGAAGTTCATGCAGTAAATTCTCGTTTGGCAGAAGCGCTGACCAAGCGGCAGCTACAAGCTCACGTCGTGAAACAAATTGGAGATATCATGTTAGAACATGTCCCTCGGTTCGGACCGTTTATCAAGTATGGTGCCAATCAATTGTATGGAAAGCATGAATTCGAAAGAGAAAAGTCCACGAACTTGCTTTTTTCCAAGTTTGTCGATGACACAGAGCGAAAGAAGGAGTCCAGAAAGCTTGAGCTGAATGGTTATTTGACCAAGCCGACAACACGTCTTGCGAAGTATCCATTATTACTCGAGCAGGTACTGAAGTACACTCCAGCGGATTCTCCTGATAAAGAAGATGTCACGAAAGTCATTACGCTGATTAAGGGCTTTTTGACTAAGTTGAATATTGAGACTGGCAAAGCGAATAATAGGATCGATTTGATGCAACTTAGCCGAAGTTTGATTTTCCCTCCAGGTGAATATGTGGATCTTAAGTTGACAGAGGAAGGACGGCAAATCTTGTTTCAAGGCTCTCTGAAAAAGAGGTTACAAGACCAGCAGGCCGACGTAACAGTGTATCTCTTAGATCATTGCCTTCTGTTTGTAAGAAAAAAAGTTGTGAATCGAAGAGAGCAATGCAAGGTTTTCAGAAAGGTTAGTTTCGGTGTTTTTAACCATGCTGTTTCATCGAGAAGTTAATATTTACGATAGCCGATACCTCTCGAACTTTTAGTGGTATCTCAATCAGAAGAAGGTGCGAAACGACCATCATCTTCTCTCATTCCAACAGCTCGATCTGCTCCGTCTCGATCAGAAGGTGCCAACAATAAGCAGCCAATAACGTTCACGCACTTAGGACGAAGGGGATATGAGCTTACTTTATATGCACCGACCTATGTTAGTCGGAAGAAATGGGTGGAATCTATCTCTGCACAGCAACGGGTGCTTCGAGAACGAGCCGGAATCTATGTCAAGACAATTCTTTGCACAGGGTTTTTTGATAACTCTAATAGAGTGAATTGTGCGGTTCCATTCGACGGTGGACGGAAGATGCTGTACGGAACTGACAACGGTGTGTACGTGTCAGACACACGACCTGCGCGTGGTTTGTCGCGAATACAACGACCGCAGAGAGTAGTGCCTGTGTCGAACATCACGCAACTGGAAGTTTTGGAGGAATACTCAATGTTACTGGCACTATCTGATAAAACACTCCTATATTGGCCTCTTGACACGTTTGATACGGATGGAGGTAGTACTTCTGCGGGCAATGGAGCCAGTAGCGCGTCAGTGGTGGCAGCAGCTAGGCGACCAAAGAAGGTGGCTACGCACATTAATTTCTTCAAATCTGGAATCTCTTTGGGTCGCGTGTTAGTGTGTACCGTGAAAACCAATGCCATGACGACGACGGTGCGTGCATTAGAACCTGAAGAGCCGCATTCTCGCGGTAAGAAGCAGACAGCATTTCGTAGATTACTTCAAGGTCAGAGTGAGGGTCTCAGGGTGTTCAAAGACTTTTACGTTCCTTCTGAGGCTATTTCACTATCGTTTCTCAAGTCGAAAGTTTGCGTGGGTTGTGCGAAGGGTTTTGAAATCGTATCGTTGGAGACATTGGACACTCAGTCACTTTTGGATCCTGCGGACACTTCACTCGACTTTGTCATGCATAAGGAAGGACTGAAACCGATAGCAATTTACCGTATAGAGAGCGACTTCTTACTTAATTACTCTGACTTTTCGTTTTATGTCAATCGAAATGGGTGGAGGTCACGTCCTGACTGGATGATTTACTGGGAAGGCTTACCACAGTCGTTTGTGTTCTGCTTCCCATACGTCATCGCATTCGAGCCGAGCTTTATCGAGATTCGGCATGTCGGTAGCGGTGCTTTGGTGCATATTATTACTGGTGAGAACATACGGTTCCTTCACGAGAATACTAAGGAGATTCTCTATGTTTACGAGGACGATAACGGAGTTGATGTGGTTGCATGGCTTAACTTCTGGGAGTCGGCCCTTGGTAAACCAGCATATGGACCGCCTGAAAATGGTGTAACTGATGGTCATGGAGTGCAGAGGCTGGATGATTGACCTAATGAGGCATTCAGGAATTAAAATTGTAATAACATTTGTAAGTCAGTTCACTATTGGTCAAGAATGTAATATGTAAATGAGTTCTTTGTTGCGGTATGTACAGGTGTTTGGGCGAAGCTATTAGAAAATAGTATTTCATGTTTCAAAAGACGGCTAGTATTTATATGATACTTGGGCATTTCAAGAGTGTGATTATCTCGGAAGCGTTCGTTGTTTAGTTCTTTTATCATTCGCTGGGTTTGCAGATCTTAATGATTTTAAGTTTTATCTGGCGGCGAGCCTTAGTCAAGGACTGTTAGTCAAACGCAGATGTGGGTTAGGAAGTCATTGGAAATTTCATACGGGTTAGGGCTACTTTGTTTCCAGTTCACAGTATAGTGCTTGCGGGTCACACTGACGGCGCAACGTCACAGACCAGTAGTTATTTCAAATTCACGGAGCAAAGCCTGCAGACTGCGTACGAATTACTTGACCGTGTTTATTCAAGTATCAGTGGAACGGACAGGATCGTGGAACGAATATCTCTTCATGTGGGTAGGGTATTGATAAAATGAACGTCTTGATCCCTAAGTCTCGGCGTCCAAAGTTCGCGGTCAAGGTCACAATACACGATCTAGCGAATATTCCCCTCGTTTCTGGTTTCGTTTTCGTCCGCTGGCATCTTCAGGATTCGGCTCGTGGTGATGCTCGCGGTAGAACAGATAAGGTGCCCATCAAAGACCACAAGGCTATATGGAACTATGAAAGGGAAATAGCGCGGGTTAGGATGGTGATAGAGAAGGACGGGATGCTCTCCGACAAGCATGTTGTATTCGAAGTTGTGAGCGAATATTCGGGTGAGAAGGTCGAGTTAGGTACATTACAACTCAATATGGCTGAGTTTGTCAAAGAGAAACCTACTGGAAGGAGGTATTTGCTACACGAGAGTAAGATCAATTCCACTATTAAGGTATGCTGGCTACCACGGTATGTGTGGACGAGTATTAACATCTAGTTATAGATAACTTTAGATTGCAGGCAACTATCAGGTGATGCTAGTTTTTCTACGTATGTAGATATTTGCTGATATCATGGGAATGTTCTAATTACAGGTACAGTCCTCCCTTATCGTCGGGGCAAGTGTTTGGCGGCATTACTGGCGTAATAGCGGAGCAAAAAGAGAAAGACGATCCTCTACGTATGATGATCCAATTACGAGCTTTTACCATCTCTGCCTAGTTCGACTAACATATTCTGCAGACGTGCCATCGCAGCTGATCGTCGCGAACCAAGCCACACCTAGTCTATATAGAAAGACACTTACGGCGTCGTGGCAGCGACAGGATGGCGAACTACCAGCTGAAGAATGCATTGAAGATATCTTTGCTGGAGGTGATGGTTGGGCAAAGGACAGCGATGGCTTGAGTAGAGGCCGGCGATTGACAGAAGACTTGCTGTATCCAGACCTAGCCGGAACGGTGCCTGGTGCTGGCGTAGACTTAAAAAGAAAGAACGGAGAGATTATGGGGTGGGCGGAGAGGCACGATCTACGGAGTTGGACGGTTGCGCGGTGACATACCGCTGTTGCTGGGTTTCCGTCCGGTTTGAATTGTGGCACTAGTTCGGGCTTGCACCGGAATGTATCATGATTAGCCTTTAATACTAGAAATAAGACGCTTAATAAGAACAATTACACATCGTAAAAATAATAAATAACATCAAAATTAATAATAGACCTCGGCATGTCATGCATTAACATCTTTGCATCATGCAGTAGGGTAAGAGAGATCCGCGTAGTTCATATATTACACTATAAAAATATGCCGAGAATATCCCACACTGAGCATCTCAACCGCGACTTCCTCTAAATTGACACAAACTGTCATTTCAAATAATACATGCGAGACATTTCCATGCTGACGATTCTTACAAGCATCCTAATTCAAGCAAGCTCCGGGCAGCACCAATCTGACCAGGGGTACCTTTAATGGCGGAACTGGGTAATTGGCTCTTAAATGGACTGCTGAATATTCCAGAACTTCCTTCAGCCTCAGTGCCTAATTTTGGCACGACAAGTATCTTATCTGGACGACTCGATCGCTTACGAGCCGGTGTAACAACGACCACGCTGTTGTCTTCCCAAGGAGCGCTACTATCTGGCACGGTTACGTGAAGGGGGCGCTTCTTCGATACATCTTTGACAATAGCACCAGAGACACTAGCTCTCTTGGAACTACGATGATGCTTTTTAGAACGGCCTCTCCAGCGGCCATCACTGATAGCCGTATCGAACGAATAGCTGGCTGCTCCGTTTGCGGCCTTGGCCGCGGTCGACTGAGGCGGGCCAGAGCGGTGAACAAAAGTTCCCATCTTTTTCCGTCGTGGTAGCTGAGGTTTGTTGCTGATACCAGTGGCTATTCTAATGGCAGCATCCGACATAACTGCAGGGAGACTTTGAAGACGCACGGCCGCAATGGAGGCGCTAACATTAGCGTCCGCATTGTAGAGTGAGGCAGTACGCATGCCTGTAATTGCTCGGGTACCGCTAAGTATCTCGCTGATTAGTGGTGCTTGAGAAGATGACATTGGTGGTAAGATGGAAGAAGTGAAGGTAGTAGATCCTGACTCGAGTGCAGATGGCGGTAAGGGAAGATCGCAGAGTGGTGTTGTAGTCTGGTTGATTCTGACCTTGTACATGGCGAGCCGAAGTCGCATTCGTAGGCGGTCGGCATGCTTGCAACAATAACAGTCAGCCCAATTTTACGTGCTCTGAAGAGGAAAAGCATACCACTTTGCAACTTGAACTTCTAGCTGCCGCTGGCGACGCTAGCCGACGCGTTTGCGTTTGCGATTGCGAGTGTGCAGCAAGCCCGTGCTGGATCTATGATGTATCGGCTTCGCGTTAGTCATCAGCGAGAGTCCAATATAAGGCTCGCTCTTTACCTCGTCAGTAGTAGATGGATGTCGAACGACGATATCCCCGGAGGACGGCTGCTGGGGACTGCTTGGCAAGGTGATTTTACTTTGCCTGCAAGTACCAACATCAACGCCCAACGCGACTTTCGATTCCGAACCTCGTGCCGAACCAGTTTTGCGCGTATTAGAACTGCAGTCCACCGCAGCTGCATACAAGTCGACGTGCTTGTTGATGGCAGTGTGGGGTGCGTGCATTATGTTAGCCGACACATCACCGAGGACGCGACGTGCGACTTGAGGAGACGCGGACATGACTAGAGGGTATCGACGAGAGAAAGTTGTAGAATCACCGGTGGAGCGCGACTCCAAGGGTATGGATGAAGAAGAGCGCTGGAGAGACGGAGGAGGCTGACGAAGGACGGGGTCTCGAGCAGCTGAGGTGAGGAAGTGTGCAGGAATGAAAGCTCGAGAGACCCGACCGCGGAGCCGCGCGCGCACCAAAACAAGGTGCCAAAATTTACCCGGCCTGACGCGTATAAGTCAAATATTACCCGGCAGCTACGCGTCCCTGCTGCGGGGTGGTTCTAGCGTAGAGCTATCAACAGATGACTCGCGTCTCAAGCCATACTTAACCCATAAAATGTCATTGTTTGAGCGCCAGGCCAAAAATTTTGCTCAACGGGGATTCTAACTCGCGAATTACAACGTTAAATCGAGGTTGACCTCTACGTGATCTCCATTGGCGGCGACGCTTGAAGATCGGCCCACGACGTTGTACCTACCAGTCTTGTGTCGGGTCCCCCATACACATGCATAGAGCCAGATTTTTAGATCGCAAATCTTTCGCCCGCACCCCGGACAAGATCTGTCGCCTCCCCTAGCTTCCCTTCGTGTTTAAAAGGTTAATCTTTAACTTTGCTGAATCATAATTCACCCGAGGCTGAATGTGCGCTGACATGGTTGACGCATCATTCAGTGGTGAAGCCCGAACTCGGTGATGCAGTCATCATTGGTGCAAGCAGTACAAAACACTTTGAGGAGGACATTGACCTCTGCCGGTTGAGGTTTTCGTCTCTATCTCAGTCTAGATTCTATTCCCACGAGTTCTATTGAACAATGTGATTCATTGACCTCGCTCGTACTGCCCTGGTGCACTCGGGCCAAGCGTCGTCGCGAGGGCATGCTTGGATTAATCTAATGAGAGCAGGAAGTAGGAAGACTATGACTGAATCCGTAACATTGTGTACGAATTTCAATGTTAGGAGAACACGAGTGTAGGAGATTTGCAACACGTAATTTTGATACAGGCAGTTTAGATAACTAATAGCATACTTTGAAATATATCACACGAGAAGAGAAGGCACCATAGACAACAGCCTGAAAGGACACATCGAGCAGTGAATCGTTCGCAAGAGATAAGAGTAATGTCTCATATTTGCCAAAATTGCTTGACGAAAGTGCCACCACAGAAGTTCATCTCGAAAGCTCGGCTCATCGTTGGGATCACGACAGATAGGATCCAGTTCCCTCCCGTCCGGCCTTTCTAGATCTGCAATTAAACTAGTTATCTTGCAAAGTTGTCATCTGGGTTTATAGAAAAGTCGAAACAGGGATCGCAAAAGTAATCCGTTCTGACATGAGTTGATCCCCGTAGGTCCTTCCTCTCTGTCAGAGTTGATCCCCGCGGATCCTTCCTCTCTTTCTGTAATCCACCGAAAAAAGTCTCTATTGCGAAACTCTTCGACCTTAGAGCCTGGAAAGATATGGGCAGCCACGAATGTTCTCCAACTACCAGGGTCGGCATCTGGGTTGATAACACCAGTTATTACGCACCTCCCGTCTCTCTCACGCACTTCTTTTCGGAACCGGTCTTGTCTACACTAACTGACCTCGAGAGTACCCGCGTTATGCAGGGCCCGTCTGTGATGGATGTTCTGGCCGATTCGATATCTGCCTCAATATCAGCAATCCGCTATATATCAAGAACAATTATAAGCAATGCTCACCGCCGCCAGAATTGGGTTTTTATCTTAATTGCCAGGCTGGAGAGCTCGTCGGTGCTTGTCAACTGGTACCTTGTAATGATACGGTGTACGGACAATCTGAATTGATAAGGGTTTCTAGCATAGAGAGAAAGTTCTTTTCTCTAACCGAAGAATGCATCCTGATTCCTCCGAGTGGCTGATCTGGCATTGAAGCGTCCTAAAAATGAACATTCGACCATAACATCTGTTCGCTGCCATGCTACCGACGCCTTAATGTACTATCATTGATAGGTGATGAGTGAGTAAATATGGGAGGCGTGACGTGAATTGAAGGAAACTTAGTAAATTGACTGGGAGTTTGATGTCGCTCCTAGGAAAATGCGGCTCCTAAACGCCAACCTTGCCTGAATTCTGATGCCCCTTTCCCTGCCATTGTCATGATTTGTCATTATTAACTTTTCTGGCGGACTAGTCTCGCATGATCGATATAGTATATCGATCGACGATCGTTAACAAAAATGCCGTGTGTCCAATTTCTAATGTCTGACGATTGCTGTTTGACGATATTTATCGTCAGGCCCCTGGTTCGCCGATGCTATATCGGCAGAAACGTCATGATATCGGCAAATCGGCAGGATAACTATGTAAATTTTCAGGATCGATCATTACACCTGGATATCTATACACCATTGCGTTGTGGTGCCATCGTAGAACAACTTATTTATCGTACATGTTTCCCATGAGCATCAACATTCGCATGGTATTGGCCGTCATGTAGTGTCTCAGTACACCGAGCAAGTCTCTCCACGCGCTAAACAACCTTTCCACTGCAACCTCGGAAGCTGGGCTTGCTAAGTAATCGCTAGCGGCAGCGGTCATCTGCCGGTAGTGATCTTATGAGTACGCCACCAATTACACGCCAGTTAGGATCTTTTTGTCATTAACACTGACCGGATAATAAAGTACTTGTCAATATCTGAGATAGGGCTACTAGTCTGATCTCGTGACTGCAGCCTTCGCGGCATCCAAGACTGGACATGACTGTCTACGGCAGAAGCTTGTCCAGCTGCAACTGGCAGCCCTGGCCCCGCTACCAATGAGTACTGTTGATGCAGATTCTGGCGTATAGGTTGTAGAATCACTCCACCAGAATTATTATCATCTCAGTTTTTCCAAGGTCAGATTGCCATTTACTGAGGATCCAGGACAAGATCAGTACAGTACATATCAGGGACTCGGTCTTCGGGTGCTGCTTCATCATCACTGCCATCGCTGAGGGCTCTGTAGTCGAAGCGCTTATTGCAGCGAGCTGTCATTTTGGGATCATATTACTACAGATATGCTTAAAATTTTCGTTCAGGGCAAATTAGACATTTAATTATATGGTCGCCGGTAATGACGATATACGATCCTCAAGCTGCCGATACGATAGACGAAAATTATCGGCAGACCTGAAGTGCCCGATTGCCGATTTGCGCAAACGTTGCCGATATCGTATCGCCAACAGCCCTATGCTTGTTCGTTCATGTGACCATAAACGGGTGTGAGGATGCAGATTTATACGACAATATCCAGCTTGGAGGCAGACTAATACTTTCGGTTCGGCGCAAACTGTATCGCGAGCAAGATTGAAAAAATTACTCAGGGCTTACACAACTGATAATAGTCCATCCAAATTATTTTTGTGCTGCACGTCCAAGTTTCGAATTCAGCTAGAGAAAGCAAAATTATCTGAGACTTGTGGATTGTCCGCCGAATACGATGTCTCCGCTACCAGGAACCAGGCCAGACGAGGATCCCAATGCATCAAGTTTCAACGAGCTCTCATGTCACTTCTGCTGAAATATAATCTACTTATCAACGCAGTTAAAATAGTCAGTGAAAACGCGTCGAAACGGAAGTTTCCGGACCGGCAGGCACGTGCGCGAATAAGCGAGACCCACTAAACTGGACCCGGACAAGCGCCAGTTGATTTGGCGTCGGACCCCTTGTTTTGCACGTGCTCAACCGCCGCCCTTGCCCTTGTCATCTTCAGGAGTTAATATACCCCCTCGCGATTGTTGGTTGGTTACTCCTGCTCCAGCACCTCTGGTCGTCTGGCGGACTCGAAAACTTGTTATCGGCTCTACTCAGCGTGGCCAACATTTCTCACGATTTCAACTTTCCCTGAGTTTTGTCCTGACCAGCTAGCTGCTTTGACACCTCCTTCCGCATTCGCTGCTGCAGCTATATGACAGCCAGACCAGTGACAAAGTATGCCGTGTGAGACTGCTCAGTTGAATGCTGTAGTATTATCGCGCTTCCATAGTAGTCGTCTTGGCAGTGCAATCAGCGAACGCGCCACGGCTGACTCCCCACCAGGTGCATCAGTATCGCCGACGTCACCTCTTGCACAGTATCCTTCTGTGCCGACCTCTCCGACCGATACAGTTGTCCCGCGGCAGATATCGTGTGAATTCTCCCGAGATCCGTACTCAAAGCTGCTGCAATACTATGAGACATATCTGCCACCACGTAGAAAGCAAGGTCGATGGGTCGACTCTCCTAATGGTGAAAAAACGGTATGGGTGCCTGACAGATTCTCGGTGACTTCGACCTCTAGCATGATTTCAAACTTGAGCGATGACTTGGAACAGTCGCTTACTGATACTGCGAGCGACTTTCAAGGCTCAGTCTCCGTTTCTGAACGATTCAGTGCTTGTAATCGGCCAATCAATATTACAGTTATCCCTCCCACTCCAGCTTCGAGTATCCGGAACAGTAACTCTGTTGTTCGGCGCAATCGTAGCACACGCAGCACTCGAAGCATCCGTAGTAATAGGATGGCAAGGGTTGTAGGTATGCAGACTGGTTCGTCGTTGTTTCAAGTTTCCTTGCTCATAAGTTGCAGGTGGATCGCCTACGTTGCCTCCAATCAATGCTGACTATATCCTTCTTTCCCACTATCCGGCAAATGGTAATTGTGTACACTGCTGATCCTGGTGCTTGACACTGATGTCATGCAGGTGAAATTGATCGTCATCAATCGCCATGTTTTCCTGGCATGACAACAAGTATGAAACAGCACCATACATCGACAGGAGAGGTCAAAGAAACTTACGATACTGCTGCAGTTCGAGAGAAAACGTCACAAGCGAACAGCTGCCATGGACCGCATTTAGCATTGAGTTATCGCACTGATCAAAAACAGCATGAGACACAACGTCCAAACCCAACCGTCGATCCAGCAAATTCATCCAGTCGTAATGACAGTTCAATCTGGATAGATGCACTTCCTACAACAGTCAGCGATGTGTCTACAAAACAGTCGAATTCCTACGACACAGTGCCACCAGAAAACCGCAGGGGAGGTCGCAATGCACTGAACGACGATGAAAACGAATATGGATGTGTACATCATTCTTTTGATGGCGAGACCGTGGTCAGCGACTTGTCTGAGGTCTTTGGTTATGATGCTTATCATAACACACTCCGATACACAAGTGAATGCTTAATTAGATATGACAACCAGAGCATTTTTGGTCAAGAAATCCCTCTTACGCGGTCGCCGCCATCACAAAGCGCATTTTCCACTACAGGGATCAATAATGGCTTTTCTACTGGTCCAGAGAGCCGGCGCGACAGAATTATTCGGGAGAGTGTCAGTAATTCCCCCTTGCATGCTCACTTCTCCAATCGAAAAGATAGAAAATTTAGCGCCTATACGGTTCTTTCGACGGTAAATAACATCACGTCCTCGTCCTCAATCACACATACTGCAAAAATGCCGTGGAAGAAACTATGGGGCCATAAATCATGCTAAAGTGTTTGTGTCAGGAACAAGTCATATATCATATCTCATTGTAATTCTAAGTCGGTTCAACGCAAACAGTTGTCAAAATCGTGGAGAGATTGCGCCTCCTCTCTCTTGATCTAGTACTCAGCACATCATGTCGACAACTTGTATTTGTTTCGTTCTTGCTGTGTTATTTGTGGCCTTGCCAGCGCCACAGTGCCACTGCTAGCGTCTCGGTAGTTCCCAGGTCCCATTACTTTTAACTAAAAATGTTAAGCGAGTCGCTCTATTACTTGTTAGCTGGACTAAATAGGCTGCAGAAGTTTCGGTCAAAATTTAAAGCCCTAGCCCTTGACATTAAGTTCGTCCAAGTCGCTCAGTCAAGCTTTTCATCAATTGGAATGGCAATGATGTGAAGTATGATCATGTGCAACCACTCTGAATACGAGTTTTCGATCTAGACTTTGCAATAGGATACTGTCGATCTAATTTATTGTCGCGGGTTATGGAATACAGGCGAACCTGTAATAATTAAGCCAGTAAACGTCAAGTGACTTGTTTCAATATGACCACGTTCGACGACGATGATCTATTCACGGATCTATAGTAAGTCTGATGTGATTCATGCTCTTAATGTATGTTATCTAACGACTCGATTTAGCAAGGACGATGATTCCGCGCCTATTACAGACACAGCCTCTGTCTTTGGGTCAATGACAGCCCCTCGATTTGCGGATGTCAATGGCCATCCAGTTAGCAATCGAGAATATACAAGTGCAGAAGTCCTACTTCCGCAATCAGAGCTTGACATCGCACACAGATCTGATTCTCATGCCTATAGCGGTGTCGGACATGGAGACGATGAAGGAGGCGCGCCGCAGGCTTCGGGCGCCGATCATAGCGAAAGAGTGAAATACTTGAATCACGAAGGCGAGACGTCGAAAGAAGACGGGTAGCTATTCCTATCTCCCAAGTTCAGTTTCCGCAGGTTGGCTAATAGTGATCATAGGAAGATGTTCATCGGTAAGGTACTGAGAAAGTGTTTGCTGAGCTCGCTATTAATTCAATTGATTCGGTGATGCAGGGGGACTAAACTGGGACACAACTGATGGTACATGTTTTGGATTTTCCAAAGCCGTATATTGATATAGCGCTAATTATTGCTTAGAAACCTTATTTAAGTATTTTTCTCAGTTTGGTGAAGTTACGGAATGCCAGATCATGCGCGAAGCTACCACCGGTCGGTCACGAGGGTTTGCATTCCTAACATTTAAGGATTCCAAATGTGTGAACACTGTGATGGTCAAAGAGCATGTCTTAGATGGTAAAATAGTGCGTATGATTAAAATTAGATTATCTCTTGCTAGATGCCAACACTGAGCAGATCGATCCCAAACGTGCAATTCCTAAAGACGAGCAAGAGAAGACGTCGAAGATATTCGTGGGTGGAGTCTCACCACATGTGACTGAGGCAGAATTTCGGAACGTGTTCTCACGTTTTGGCCGGATTTTAGACTGCAGTCTCATGATCGATAAGGATACTGGTCGGTCTAGGGGATTTGGATTTATTACATTTGAATCAGATGCTGGCGTCGACAATACGTTAGCAAACTGCCCTCTGATGATCGGGGGAAAGATGGTATGAGTATTTTGCTTTTAGTCAGGAATCGCTGCGGAAATGTTGACGGCCAGATAGGTTGAAGTGAAGAAGGCGCAACCGAGAGGTCGAGATAAATTCGAACAGGATGAATACAGCGCCAACGATTCGCACAGGCCACAATTTGCAAATTATGATGAGGAGTATAATTCTCAGCAAGACAAATCTGGTCAAGGGTATAATGGCGAACTGGGAGATACATTTTATGCTAATGGAATGACACCATCCATGCTAGCACAATACTGGCACAGAATGCAGGTGTACATGGTCGCTCTGCAACAGATTCAAGCCAGTGGGATGAATAGCTACGCTGCATATGGGAATATGCAGGGGCAGAGCCCTGAAGCGCAGGCAAACGTGAGAAATAGTCAAGCACAACCATATTACTATTCAAACAGAGCTGCGTATGATGCTCCGCGGTTTTCTGCCAAGCCAGTTCCCTTGCCTTATGAAGTATTATCTAATCATACTTGCTTTCTTGCTTAAATGTCTGACTCTCGCTTAGGATGAGAACGCAGGTGACGCTTCCCACAAGAATGAGAATAGTAAGCCCATAATCGCTGCGGGGTCTGTGAATGGTAAGTATTGTTAAGAGCAATGAATCTCGCTGGGATATGTCTGACAAAATTAAGGTCACGTGGAAGCGAATGTTGGCTTTCTGCAGAGTCTTAACCGCAGTAATCCGCGAGATAGTATGGCTGATGCGGCTCACTCTGCAAGTCCTATTCCTCTGCCGCACAGACAGCAGCAGTCTGAGCCCGATTCAGAAGCAGAAACCCCGCTAACAGAGGAAAGATCGAGTACACCTGAGTATGGTACAAACGTAGGTTCTCACGCATATCAGTTCAGTCAACAGAATTATAACAATTATCAACAAAATATTCCTAGTGGTCCCAGATCATACCGAAGCCAACATCAAGCCGGAGGACCTCCAACAGGACCGAGACAAGGTGGATACGTGCATAACAGAGGGCGAGGAGGTATGTCGCGAGGTCGCGGGGGATATATAAATCGAGGAAATGCGAGCGGATACTATCCATATGCACGATAAATTGTTGAATACTCAATAATGGATGCATATGTTTTGTCTGTACAGTTATATTATTGATCCATTCAAAGATCTTACATTTTGATTCAGTGTATATCTATGGAAACCTAGTATTAAAAGAGAATAATGAAACATAATAACTAACGCTATATATACCAATAACTGTCATAAAAGTCATAAGTCATAATAGATTGTCACTTAGACTGCCAAGATTCCTTGCCATTTCTTAGTATAGGCCCGTCCTTGACCATCACCACTGTTACGTAGCTCACAAGTGCAATATGACGAGCCCAAAGAATAGCGATGATAAGATTGGACGTGACATGTTTGGGCGAAATCTTATGCAGTAGACCAGACTTCTTGGAAAGACGGCCTTTGAATTTGTAGCCTTGCGCTGTTACGCTAAGTAATTGACCCGTCACTGACGAACTCCCACAAGGGTCAATCTTTTCTAAGCAAGAATGGTACTTCATAGACGGCATGACGTGGAAGATTCCCCATATAACAAAGTTTAATCCGCTTATAAGGAGATAAACCAATAAATTTGCCCGTCTAGGATTCGATAACAATTCCGCATAGTAATTGCGAAACTGACTTTCCGCGTCCTCTACACAAATTTCCAACTCTTCCATTTCACAGCCAGGTGGCATACCAACAATACCCAGAGATGATGTGGTCTGGCCACGTCTATCATGAAAGCGGCGACTGTTTTGCTGTAATAGCTGTTGATTTTCAACCCTGGCTCGTAGCCTTAAGGCGTTGTTTACCAATAGCTTTTCCGATGATACGTTGTCCTCACTATCGCTGTCCTCAAACGCTGAATTGCCAAGACCTACATCAGTAGTGTTGACTTTCAGCTTCAAGAAAGTGTCTGCTGGTGGACGTGGGTCTGATTTTCTTCTTCTTGTAGTTGTTGGTGAAACAGACCCCGGGCTGGCAGGAAGTTGAAGCTGCTGCTCGCGGGTTCCGCGTTCAAATCGACGCAAAGATCCTGGCGACATCGGAGATGGAAGCGTTCCAGTTTGAGTGACATCAGCTATGTTACTAGCGGAGTATCTATATCGATGAATTCCGACCCTCGAGCTGAAGATAGTCGAGGAGCGGGATGTGGAGCTATCGGAGACTCGACGAGAGGACTTCGCATAAGAAACGGCATGCTGTACCAGCTGAGAGTTGGTAATTGTCCTGTTTGGATCAATGGAGGAAAGAGGAGTCGAGTGCGAGCAGTCGCTATGACTCGTTTTCAGTGCTGGAAAATCGAAGTCAGAGTGACTGTCCACGAGACCGACAATCATTTTCGTAGATAATGACACGAGTCCAGATGCTGTGAAGTCCACAGATTGGACCATAGTCGTCTTGGTGATGCACCTCGAGGGCGAGTATCATTCCGGCACGCATGGTCGCACTTCCCTCGACTCTCGCTAAAGTGGCATATTTGCAGTGTCAACAAACGACGTGCACGTGTCAAAACATTTTAGCTTTCGGCATTACCCTTCCGACACTGGCGGCACTCATTCTCTTTGTTGCAGCCCCTCTCATTACGAACATTGGTCTCTTATACTGGTCTACGGATATATTCGTGTCACAGTAGCATTTAGTAGGTTTCAGTTGATTATTGTGACAACCCTATTTTGAAATTTTACCAAATTATGCGAGGCTGAGCGAATGTTCCCAATGGTAGGACATAAAATAGTAACTATTATCAAGTACTTAATGGAATAACTTTATGCGCATTAGTGGTGGCTATCAGTTATCGGTTTCGGCATAATTGCCTTCTATGTGGTGTGGCTTATGGACTACTTCTGTACAATCAGGCGCACTCCAAGCTACCTCCTTGTCGCGTTGTTCTGCGCCGTTTACATCCCATTATCTATCGTATTATTGGTTCCTATTGATTTAGCGTCGTCGACGTCCGACAGTCAGCCATTGCTTGCGTTGCCTCGGAACGTCACCTTTGCAACATGGAGAGTGGTTTATTGGCTTGCTTTCTTCCTGACATGGTATGGACTTTCGGTGATGGAATCGCTGTTGCGCTCTTTTTAGCAATTGCTCACTTTTGATTAGGCTTATACTGCCAGTGCTACAAAGCTATCTGGAATCAGGTCACAATGATAATTCGAAAAAGATACGTGATGCTTTAAGAGCCAATGCTCGCTACCAACTCATCACGCTTGGGGTGGGTTTGATTGGACTACTTTACTTTTATTTGTATGCCGGACTCTCCTTGTAAGTAACTTTGTTACTATAGTCTACCATTAATCTGACCGATTTTAGAGCTTCCCTAAAGGCACTTGTTATTGCACTCTCTCATACCTATTCGTTGATCATATCGACGTGGTTCATGGGTATCGGGGTCGTTCAAGTATGTAGTGTTCAATATATTATTATAATTTGGTCACTATTTTACGGCTGCTAATGGAGAGTAGATTCCGCGCGCAATGTTCTTGAATGGTTCCCCGGCACGAATTCTGGCGTCATTGGAGGAAAGAGCGCCTTCCATACACGACCATCTAGCAGAGTCCCAGACACAGTTCAAGGAAGTAACATCAGAAGTTCGTTCATTGATACCTGTCAAGGATGGTCCATATAAAGACTGGATTGATAATTTACTAGATGAAGTGCCAAAGACCGGCGTGGCTCCGCGTACTTTGAATCGAAGTCAAGTTACTGAGGAATATTTGTCATCACTGTCATTTCGTCTGAGAAAGTCTAAAATGGCCTTCGCGCGATACGAAAGCGAGTGGAATTCACTGGTACGGAACGTGGCAGATCTAATGGACATTGTTGAGGCAGATGGATCACGGAATCTTCAGTTTAGATTCCGCAAATCTACGCTATCTCCGCGGTTGGCATATTTTCATTACAATTTTGTCCGACCAGGTTGTTATAAGATTGTCGGTATTATAACAACAATCTTTTCAATAATTCTGATTTGGTCCGAAATTGCACAGGGCACGAGAGCATCTGTCCTTGGATTCATTTCAATATCAACCTTCGGGTTTATCCAAGAATTACTGTCGTTTGCGGTTATTGCGTATATGTGTACTGCGGCCCATTCGAGTCTTGCCAAGGTTAAGGTTTTTAACATTTATGTTTTAGTGCGCAAGCATACTGATTCTCGCTCTGCAATTTTTTATGCGAGTCAAGCATGTCGTTTGACAATCCCATTGAGCTACAGCTATGTTAGCATGGTTCCTCGTCATGCTGCAGCATCCGTATTTGAAGAATTTCTACAGACGTCTATAAATTTGACGCCTCTTGGGAAATACTTCGTCGTATGGTTGCCGAGATTTATATTAATTCCCGTTTTATTTGCGTATTTCAACTTGTATGATCGCGTCCAGCGTGTGCTCGGCTTTGGACAGGAGTTTGGCGATGATGATGAATTTGTAGGAAATAGGGCGGAAGGTCGTGATTTGATAAACTATGAATTGACTAATAGGAGGTCAGAGTTTCAGATTAATATGATATAGATCATAATATATGGAAGTATGCAGTTCTTGGTCCGTCTGATGAGCTTTCTTCTGCATGCCAAAATCTAAAGCCAGTAGAGATTCCTTGATGTAGACACGCTCGATCTCGACAAGACAATAATCAATATTTTACGAGAGCTGGGAAAAGTGGTTGCATACGTCTCGCATCATTAAAATTTACGGCCTACAATCGATTCAGAAACTAGCTAGTTGATGAACTTTCTTTGATGCTGCGCACCAATGAAAGAAGCATTGCTCTATTTGTATGTTGCGCTCTTCGTCGTACAACATGGTGTGATGCGTCAATGAAAGATTGAGCAAGGGAGTCGAGGAACAGCATGTAACAGGGAGTGCACGAAGATGAACTGGTTAGCTTCATGCGATTTGGAATCTGTCATGAGACGCGACGCAGTGAGAATGGAAGTACGTCAGAGGTACACGTTAGATAGCCCAACTCGAGTAAGTGGTGATAAGCCGGGACTTGATATCTATATAATAAGCGATAATATCAAAATTACGACTGAAAAATGCCATCCGGCGTCGCACCGATCGTACAAGCCAGATGCTCCCACAGAGCGAACGAACGTCCCCCAAGGGTCAACGTCTTGTCTGTAGACTTCATACGATGCACAAAATGTTGACTATTTATAGTTTAGTTAGATAACTTTATGACTGACTAATCACCCCTCATATTTGAGGTCAGATGAGTTTCATCAATGGGTGATTAACTGCGGCATCGCTCAAGTGCTGCAATTGACGAGCATAGTGCTGGGTATGTTGGGACGAAGCCCGATGGCACTTTTGATATTATGAAACTTTTCAGTGGCATTTTTGATATTTTCCTTGTATGTAATAATGAAGGTTATTCTCCAACTAGCAAGATTTGTACCTTTCACAATAATCATAATGTATCAGTTCATACAACATGCAGCTTAACTATCAAAGTAAGAGGGGATTGGGCCGGTTTATATACTACGGGTCGGCCTTCATACATTACCGATCAGATACAAGGACCAATTAGAGAGAGAGAGGCAAGGCCACAATCAGCCAAAGCTCGAAAAAGAGCTGCGTAAAAATCGGCTCAAGATATTCGAACAGAACAGCTATCACCGAACTGATATCCAGTTGAGGACAGTGGTTTTGAATGCAGCAGAGAATCATCCCAAATAACTAAAACGAACTCGGAAGCTCGCTTTTACTGTCTCGATATAGACGAGCTAGGTATGCATTACTAGCAGATAACCAATGGCTGGCTATGTATACCTGGTACTGTGTAGGGCACTTGGCGATAGGACATCAGCAACGTTTGTGCAAATCGGCAATCAGGATCGTCATACTTTATGTCTCCAGATAATTATTGTCTATCGTATCGTCAACATCGGCGATGATCATCGGTAGTTTTCATACCCTGAACATGAAAGTTTTTGAGCACGATATCTGTAGTACTATGCCAAATGCTATCTTAACAAACAATTAATATCGTCTTGCCACAATGTCTCCCTTTGAGAGGACAACTCACTGTAAGCGCCTTGACTACAGAGCCTTCAACGATGGCAGTGATGAAGCAGCTATCAAGACCGAGTAGACCCTGATATGTGCACTCGTCCTGGATTCTCAAGTAAAAGACAATCTGATCCTGGAGGAATTGAATTAAGAGAGGATAATAATTCTGGTAGAATCAGCAGAATCTCATCAACGGTACCCATTGGCTGTTGCAGGGCGAGAGCTGGGCATCTGGGCAAGTGAAAGTTACCATGATTATCGGAGAACTATGTTGGGGTGGCTGGCTAATGTCTATCGAATCGAACATAAAAGGAGTCCGAATGGCACGATGCATTTAGTATCCTAATAGTGTGGCAGAATATAAACTACCAGATATGTAACAATAGTGTGGATGCAGAAATGACGCGATCGTCATCATGCAAGCCTCCAAGTAGCGCGAAGATAACATTGGCGTGTAAACAGGTACGGAAGGAAAACAGAGCAATATGATGAGTTAGATGATGGCGCCGCAGATATATAAACTGAGACGTGTCCGAGCAGTTTGGGTTCGATTTATGAACGGTTTCAAGCAAAACTAGCTTCAATACTGCCGCTTAGTTTAGAACCGGAAACTAGAAAACTGTTAGTGACCGCGACGTCGGGAGCATATCATGCATGCATCTGGTTACGCGTACACGGCATTCTCAGCGTTGTCACCATATTTCATGAGGTATGACGGATACAAATACCGGTTGTGCCTGGAATTGGCTCACATTCAATATGCCACGTTTAGAGTGAGCTAGATTGATACTATGCTACACACGTACAGACGTAGTGGAGAGACGAGCATGATAGGCGAAAAATGTGTATCAAGTTGAAAATTGGTTGACAAATACTATCTAACAAAAGAAGATTGTCAGAATATCCGACATCACATCGTCTAATTAAGACTCAAATTTTCAAGATTGGGTTGAGTAACTTCTGTTTATGCCTTATATCTTAAAAAATAGTACATCACCTTCGCTCTAATAAGACAATTTCTGCGCAGACTATTGTGGAAATCGTTGAAGTAAATAATTAATGACTGAGACAGAAATGGAGTGGGCGCTGGAGCGGAGAAGGTGGAGGAGTGGAGAAGTCGTTTCCAGGAAAACGCGGTCCATGCACAATAAATGTACTAAAACCAAAATGCCTCCCACGTAATATGACGGCAATAACAAAGCAACCAATCCCAGACCTAATAATAATCCATATGAAGGAACAAGATTTTGGCCGATCACAGTTGTATTTAGATATGGTGTATTGCACGTATTATCGTAGCCTAACCAGTCATGGGCAGCATGCATGACTATCGCAGAATGTTGGCTATGATGTGAACATGACGGTACCTCTATCTGTTGGGTATTAATGAGCAAGGTCTGACTCGGGTACTGGCCGTGTGTGGCGTTGTTAGTCAAGGAACAGTTGACTACTGCATTCACCATTCCCATGTTTGTAATCTCTGATAGCTACTCTTCGTAGTTCCCGTTTGCTAATGAGATTGGAAACGCTGTATGGGGAACGTGGTCACTAAATTCAAACTCCTAAATTTGACCTTGTCCCACGCGCCAGACAAAAGATAGCGCACAACTTCCTGTTCAAAAGTGTGCTGGAACTAACAGTTATATGCAAGAAGCTTGAGATAGCAACGATCCTCATCATTACAGACCAATCTTGTTGCGAGTATGAATCTTGACAATGAAATATTATTCGAAGCTAACTTAATTGATCATACATATCCTTGGAACAAAGTATTGTGTATGTTGCGAATACAAGACTGAATACTGTACGTATTATATAAATAGATACAGACGAAAGCAGAAAACCTAGCACTGTAGGAGATTGACGATTGCACATGTAATAAAACTGGGGTTTTTCCACTCATTGAATAAGAATAGAAAAAGGTAACTAACTACTAGATAGAGTACACAGAAAAAGATGAGTATCTACTACTCAAATCTTATCCAGGTAACAAGTTTTATTTTGAAGATGCATAACACTTCCGCTCGTAAGATATGCAACCCTGAGTCGCACTAATGACAGTACTGGCAAAGTCATGAATACTGTTGTTGTGGAAGATTTTAAGACAGGAGAGCCCGACGGTGCCCCTTGGAGGTCCTTGAAATTTGGTACGAATATGAGAAGCATCGTAGCTTCCCGTATATTCGCAAAATGATCACTAAACCTTGGCTAAGCCTGTCAGCACTTTCAGCACTTTGTGTTATAATATATAACACCAATAATGTTATTGAACATACGATGTGGATGTCAGAGCGACGAATATCAAAAGGTAGATATATTTTGAGGAGAGGGCTTGGTGGCAATATCTTCAAGTTTGTAAGGACGCCGTGTAAGTTACAAAACTAAAGCGCTACTGCATACACCAACTTAAAGGAATGAGAAAGATGAAAGCTTCTATGATATGAATGCTGCAATTTTTACAGTTTGACAAAGGCGTCTTCTACATAGCGCGAATCATCACCGTGCGACAACGTCTGAGATAGATGCCGAGAACAGTTGGAGTAGAGAACGGAAGAAGTGTGGTTTCGAGGGAGATCGGCAGGAACGAGCAACCAACTTTCAGGCACAAAAATACAGGATGATTTAATGCCCTCAACTCGTTGATGTAATGTAACATGGCAATAATGCAAATAAGATAAGAAAGTATCGCGTCCAAGTCAATTCTATTTGTTCTGACATCTCATGCGGCTATATTCGTACTATACAATGCAAGCACCAACCCGGGGACCGACAGCGAAAGTCGAGTGGGGACAAATCATATCATTTGGTATGTTAGATTATCATAATATCCGCCAACTTGAATGTGGAATATACGGATTGTGAACATCCCGTTGTGAACATCCGGCGGGCATAAAAACCACGGGCCAATGCTACAAACTATAAGAATGTGCCACTCCTCCTGAAAACCACACAAATTCAATCATCAATACATCCACAAATTGACATTCAATCAACGGGATCTAAAGTAGGATATCCTTAGCGGTCGAAGCTATATCCTAGCGGTCAAATTCAGAGTAACCGATTAGCTGCAAAGACGTTCAAGGTTAATCGTATGACACTCATGACACGACACTAAGGCGTCCTTTTACGACGCGATTTCACGCCCAATAGTTTAAAGCTCCCTCATAGTGAGGAATTGGTTATCGTTCCCCAAATTCGCGAGGAGTTCCGCCTCGACTCGCTAACGTTGAAGATAATCAATAGCTCGCAACGCGTGCGGGAGAAAGTGGTCTGGGCTTTGAACTTCACTAAACGATGCCAACAATGAATTAAAATCTGCATGCATTCCGCACTTTTGATCGGTTATGTCAGATACCGGTAGGTCAGTCTCCACTTCCAGGTTGTTGGTGTTCGGTTCTCCACTTTTGGGTCAGTGGAGATTGGCAATCCTTTCGTTCAGGTTGTTGGAGATAGGCCCAATCTCTTCTCCTGCTCCACCGCTCCACAAGGATCTTGAGGTCAGATCCATGTATAGACAGTTCTTAGGTTGCTTCTTGGGTTGCCGAATGTAGAAAAGTATAATCGGCGGTAGTTATGGAGGAGCGGGGTTGCTTGAGGAGTGTTCTTTCTATATATAGACAATGTCCGTGAGACTGGTCATCATCGAGACTCCTTGACTCTCAGCATGCATCTCTTGAGTCCACATACCTCTTCAGTCGTTATATATGCATTCCTCACACGGTAATACCAAGGGCCGTACGACCGACACTCACCGTCTAGTCGTTCTTGATGGCCATGTTTTTCTGCTTACGATTAATATTGTAACGACAGCAATATCGTTACGCTCTGTATATTACATCTCTCCTATAACCGCTTAATGTTGGGTATTTTGGGCCACTGAAGAAGGCGTCGGACGACAAATCATGGATCTAATGAAAGTTCATATCAATTCACCTGGGGGGAAAACCATCAAATGGGGTGAGAAAGAATTGAAGCAAAGGCGATGTGGCAATTGCGGCGAAGCTGGTCGTAATACTCGAAAGTGTAAATAGAATTAAAAGCTAGTGTATGGGAACCTGGTCACAAAATACCCCACTCTACTTTGCCAACTTTATAATTTGTAACATGGGCTTTAATCAACCTTCTAAAAGTGATTCGTCTGAAGAAAAGATCCAAAAGGCCTTAGAAAAAATGGATTTCCATTCATTAGAAGTGCTACCCACCGCTTCGAAGTTGCTGAGTCAACTCTCATCGCTCGAATGACTGGAAGTAAATCGCGTACTGAGTCTCACGAAAACTATCAGCCTCTCGAACGCGGAAGGATAGACACTAGTACGATGGATTACCCCACTTACAGCGACAGGCTACCCGGCAACATTGGCGTTGTCGAAAGAAATTTTGGCTGAAGAGACTCTAGTCGACGCGTTCCAGTCGCGTCGAGTCGAAATAACGACCCTAGATTCTACTTCTATTGGCCACGAATGGCTCTGCCGATTCCTAAATCGATATCCAAATTTGAAAGGAACTTACTCACGCCAATTGGAATCTGTACGACATAAAAGAAGTAACCTCCGCCAAGGTTACAAGCCTGGTTTGACGCGTTTCAACTACGACTCCAAGAACAGAAGCTCGAACTCTGCGATATCTACAGTATGGATGAGACAGGATTTACAGTTGGTGACACTCAATTGACTGTATAATTGTCGATTCTACTTAGAAATCAAATTGGAAGATTACTCCAGGGAAGCAAGAGTGTGTAGTGTTGGAAACGAAGCCGGCGGCACCCTACAAGCAATGGTTATTTTTAAGCCCAGAATACTAATTCAGCATGGATTCCGCACAATACACAGTCCGAATGGCGATTCTCACCTCTAAGTCATGAGTGGTTGCGGAAAGTACTGCAGCCAGAGTCACGCAAGGAGTCTAAAACTCGGCTACGGTTCCAAGCCACATCACCCTCGATATGATTGCGCTACGTATGGAGAGTGTATTGACCTTCTTATTCTACGCCCCTCATTGTTCGCGTTTGCTCCACCCACTGGATGTTGGGGTGTATGGGATATTACGCCCAAGAGGTGGACCGGTATACTTGGGCTGGTATAGAGCGAATAAAACGGCTGATTGGGTTGAACTTTTGCAGCGCATTCAAGAGAAAAAGCTCTTACACTTCAGAATGTTCTCGGCGGCTGGAAAAAAGCTGGTTTGATTCCATCTAGTCCTCCGCGAGTGTTAAATAGCCATTCACTTCCAGCTATTGAGCCGCATTATGGACCTAGACCTCTACATTCTGCAAAGCTCTCCTCCAGATGGAGCAGAACGAAAGCACGCAAATTTAATACAGTGTGGTAAGCAGTGAATCCTCTGCTTCACCAACTCGGCGATATGCGAAGCGAATGACACAGCTAGTCGAAAGTGAGAATGCTGAACTAACGGTTCCACAGAAGGAGCTTCAAGAGTGTAGGGAGTTGCCTCAGGTCCGTAAGAAACGAACCAGGGGCAAGAGGAGCAATTTACAATGTGAATTTGTGTTTAGTACAGAGGAAGTGTTGAAAATCGTTCGCGAGGCGGAAGAGAAACCTAAGGCAAAAACGACTACGTGGGGCGGCCACGTAAGTGCCCAATTGAAGAAATAGATAAGGTAGAAGAAGAGGAAGAGGTAGAGAATAGTTGGAGTGAGTCAGAGTTAGATTTGGTCAAATTGTTTGGCGCGTGGGACAAGGTCAAATTTAGGAGTGTGAATTTAGTGACCACGTTCCATACAGGGTTTCCAATCGCATTAGCAAACGGGAACTACGAAGAGTAGCTATCAGGGATTACAAACATGGGAATGGTGAATGCATTAGTCAACTGTTCTTGACTAACAACGCCACACACGGCCAGTACCCGAGTCAGACCTTGCTCATTAATACCCAACAGATAGAGGTATCGTCATATTCACATCATAGCCAACATTCTGCGATAGTCATGCATGCTGCCCATGACTGGTTAGGCTACGATAATACTAGCAATACACCATATCTAAATATAACTGTGATCTGCCAAAATCTTGTTCCTTCATATGGATTATTATTAGGTCTGGGATTGGTTGCTTTGTTATTGCCGTCATATTACGTTGGGGGCATTTGGTTTTAGTACTGCATTTATTGTGCATGGACCGCGTTTTCCTGGAAACGACTTCTCCACTCCTCCACCTTCTCCGCTCCAGCGCCCACTTCATTTCTGTCTCAGTCATTAATTATTCAATTCAACGATTTTCACAATAGTCTGCGCAGAAACTGTCTTATTAGAGACGAGGGTGATGTACTATTTTGCTAGTACACGAATTATATACATCTGTGTCAGTCTGAATCTTGGATGTGTTTCACAGCAACGTTGGGCACCTGGTTCGGACGCTTTGGTGGTTTGCCCAGGTTTGTCTGTGGTATTGATGGTTTGTGGTTTTGTGGCCTCTAGTTTGCTTTCCGTTGGTTTGTTTTGTCTTATCGGGAGACAAGTGTAATGAGTGGAAGCCGACCTGGAGTCCTGGAGTATTGAGGAAAATTCAGTTCAAACAGCTACTGTACATAAAACCAAAACAGCACACCAAAAAGGCTCACAATAAATGTTGTCAACTAAGATCGATTATGAAAATTCCAATGTGGTGCTGTCCACTTATGCAATGTCAACATGGACGGACGACACGATCTACTAAAGCGCGACTGATCAGTAGGATTGATTTCCCAATCTCTGCGGATCGGCGGGTTCGAAGAGCAAGAATCATTCATCGTGTATTTGACCCTTTAATGACGCAATACTGCAGGGTTAACCCAGGATCAATATGCTTGTCAATGGGTATGGAAGGACCGAGCTCGACGTGAACTCCCTAGCGAGAATGAATGCTTCCCATATCAATTGACAACCCAGGCTGGATCTGATGCTGGCACGACAAAAAGATAACGAATGTTGATTGTACAATGTGCAGGTCTCGTCGATATGGCCCTGTTGCTGATGCAGCCTCTTCATCACTTCTTCTCCAGCGAAGATATGGATATTGTTGTACACAACATCGCAGTCTCAACATGGTTTCTTATATCCAGTCGTACAATCAAGCTCCTATTCGATTCGATAATACTAAGTTTACAATATCCGCGACCATTTATTTTTTTGGCTGTTGTGTGGATTGTTCCTGACGATGATGTCAAGGCGCTCTTCAGTGCACGGTGACTATCTTCAACACGAGAACTGTTTACTTTCGAATATGGATTTCTGCCCAACATTCACGCACTCCAGTTAGCCACTACTGTCCATAAAATAATCAACCGCCTCTGCAGGAAACTTATTCCTCAACAGCTTTAACTCATTGTTCTCATTACTACCTACCATTTGTCGCGCTTGCAACGATTTTTATGCGTCTCATGAGGCTCTCCAACTCGTCAACTTTGCTGAAGTGCTTTCTGCAGTTTTTCGTGATATTCCATGATTAATACTAGTCTGCAATATTCTGTCAGGCCCTTCATCAAAGCCTTGTCGGAGTCAGTAATTATCACGCCACGGTCATACACGCGGTATACTATATCTCCTGTTCTAAATGTTAGACTCGAAAATCATATCTAAGAATACAAAGTCCACTCGCTTAGTTGTTATAAGACCCTTGGGTCTTGTATCCTTGCGTCTGCTCGTTGCTGATGAAGCATATCGCTATCCTTACATTACGCATCAATCATTCAATGGTCCCATTCTGAACTCATATGTCAGTCTCGTGTCACTCAGTGTGCCAGTGGACATGACGCCCGCTGTGGCGCATTGAGTCATCAATTAGCTACAATTGCCGTGAGATATTTTTATTATTTGTCGCATATCAGGACTTCTCTGTTGTCTCTTCCAACCTCTCAGCGTGCTCGCCGACTTGACTATCATCTTCCCAATGATGGTAGTGATGATGCTGCTGCTCCGGAATACAGGATTATTGTGTTGAGCGGAATATAGATAGCAAAAAAGCAGTTTTAAATGTAGAATTTAATGTATTATTATTTACCAAATATGAATAAAACTTATTTATTCGTATTCGGATTAACGTATAAATTATCAAAATATTTACGAATGCGAATATACTCGTGACTCGTGTCCATGCTTAATGACAGTATCCTTCCCACACTGTTTAAGCAACTGGCTGAACACCGAATGAAGAATTCTAACGGTTACGGACTGCTTGCTTTTCCAAGTTCTTTAAAGTTTCAACTTTACGAATTCCACTATGATCAAGTGACACATATTTCACCACTCGCTATATGTTGCAGCATATTTCGTTGCATGTGACCGGTTATAACACACTTCATATTCACTACTGTGCAAATGTAATACCTTACAAGGGCATATGTTCTTAGCTCATTATTCAAGCACTATTCCTCATTGCTGTTTTTCTTTTAGCTCAAAACTTTTTATCCGCCAAGGGAGTGTTTGCGCGAGCTATACCAACTTGAAGTTCTTGAAGCTAATGCAACTAGCTGAGCCGCATTGGCAAATTGATCAGTAGGCACATTTGCTGAATTATAGCAACAGAGCAACAAAGCAAAAGGTAAAAAGCAGGCGGCAGGCCACTATGCCAAATTACGCGTCGCTAGAAAAGACGGCGCAGCTTGACCCTTCTAGCCTTCTTTAGATTGGCGAGCTGTTTGTCTCTCTTGGCTGCCTCAAGATTGTGGACTCCTCTACCCATGATGAATGAAACTACCGTTAGCAATTGCGATATAAACTAAAGTAATATCTTTACTTTCCGCGTGGCTGCGAGAGCCCTATAAGATTGCCGGCAATTTGCGGCCGAAACTTGCATTGATATTCATCGTTAATACCTCTCTAAATCGCGAACTCATAACCTTTAAACAATACGATTTTCGACTCCGTCATCTTCTCTTTGCGATACATCAGAGAGTTCTGCATCCGTCGGTTCGCTCTGCTCCTCTGCCAGCCATTCATCTTCGACATCGTCATCATCTTCGAGATCATCCACAATGGAAACCTGATACCCCGCGCTCGGATGGTTGCCATTATGGACACTACAGTGCACACCCGGAAAAGACAGCAGAGGAAAGTCTAGCTCTAAGAGTTCACACATCCGTATTTGGACACCCTCAGGAACACGCTTCCACTTCGCTCAGTTGATTTTGCGCAGTGACGGAAGAAATTTTCTTGTAAGGCATCAAAGCATGGACTTGGCGCAGTCAGCCAGCCACAAATATTGTTATTGTCATGCTCAAGATACAATCGTGTAATGCTGATATGTCATTGCGGAGGCTTTAATTCTGTGTATTCATTGTTAAAATACTAGTCACTATCTGTTAGCTTTTGCCGGTGTAATGGGAACCAAGCACTATACTTTATTATATTCTCTACGCACTCAACCACTACTAACCATATGCTAGCCACTGCGACGATTTAGTACTCTGGCCAGACCCGACAATCAGATGGGTATGTGATAATGAGTCTTCTCAGTGCGCATGCAGGAGCTCACAGATCCCACAGTAATTATCTGTCGGGGTTCCCCCCTGACAGTTGTGCGCAAAACACAGCGACAAAGAACTATGCGAACCCTGGCCCTGGGAACCCTAGTGGGCTCATTCCCGATCCGATCCGATCATCCACCGTTCATCCTTCCTCGCTTGGGTGTTATCGCACTTTCGTTTCCGGGCCCCTATTATTTGTTGTTAATGGCCGTCGCTTTTGTTCGTTAACGAGTTTTATTTCCCATTTGTTCATGGTCGTCACTCTTATGGTTCACGGGATCTATTTGTTATAAATCACTCGATCGTGTGTTGAATTGATTCTAAACACATTCACAATTGATTAGTAAAGAAACATCACTACAAGCTCTAACAGTAGTTATGGTGCATTAAGACTAGCCGCGACAAAAGTACTATCATTCAACAATAAATCATATCCACGCCACCACAATTAATTCTTGTAGTTGAAAATATATATCAAGCTGTTAACAAGCGTATTTTACATAATATGTCGCTGCGATTTTGCTGTAAATCAAAAATTACAAAGATTGTCGCTGGTACTACTTGGTGGGGTACCAGGGCTCTTAACTATGAGAAGGGACAACTTATGGCCGCGAGGTACTCAAAGCTAATGTAAATAAGGTTTGCAATATTACGTTACTATACTTTATTGGGAAGTTATATTTCCTTAAATGGGCTAGCATACATTCACTTTGGTCCGTCGCGTTCGGGTTCGCGTCTAACTGCGGTACTTAATTATCAATTGCCGGGTCTATTTACTCCTTATACATATACAGTGGAAGAGCTCCACCTAAGTAACCAAACCTCACTGCCTACGCCGTGCATTCATAATATGGCACCTCGATCAAAGCGGTCTAGGACAAATCAAAATAACGCGAGAAAAAGATTAATCGAATTGATTACCAGGGGTCTGAGAATGCGACTTGCGACACGCTTTTGGGTGCCCATGCCACCACGGATGAAGTAGTCGTAAATGAGGGTGGCGACACATTTGATTGGCAGCGATTTTATTGAGGAAGAGATGTATGTGGAAGAAGTCCACTGGGACAACGGAGAGATTGCTGAGAAGCTGAAAACGCTGAGAATTTCGTATTACTCGGAAGCCGACAAAACTCTAATTATACAACGCGTCCTTAACGCGTCCTGGAGACTCCGAAAGGACTTTAGCGACGGAAGGCGAAGTTGAAAACAGATATTCGTATGGGATCATTGTTGGATTACAACTTTACAGTTTCAAGTGGTAGGTATCTCGTCTCTGTAATGGTTGACATTTTCGGCCAACCGAATAAAAGATGCAGACAGCTTCCTTAATCACTGCCAGCATCATCGACGGAACCCTGGCGGTCGTCCTCCACTGTGGACGCGCAGCCACCAAAATATCCACGCGATGTTCCGAGCCGCGTTCAC
>NW_027118145.1:0-65712 GCF_038497915.1 Lipomyces doorenjongii | reverse complement strand
GTCACACTTTTACTTGGTAATTGTCGTGGCGCGCGTTGAGGCTCGCTTCCTTCTCGGGTTTTCCCCGAGTTGCATGACCCTAGTCTAACAATGAGCGGGTGACACCATACAAAACTCGTAGAACTGCTTAGAACATTCGAGACGCGTGTTGGCAAGCAACCGGCCATCTCGGTTTAGGTCTACTATACGTTTTAAGCCGCCCATTATAATATAAAAATTTGGACTGTGACGTTTTCTCGACGAGCCCTGTCCTTCCATCTTTTTTGGCCCCTTTTGCCTTGTACACGTTTTATTTTACTTTCTGGATTTTAACGACTTTCGATCTAGCGATTTTGAGACGTGAACTGAAGATTTCCTGAGAGGTAGGTATATTTGGTATTAATTATTGAAAGAGGATGATGCGTGGATCAGCATCTTGCAGTTGTGGTGGAAAAGAAGCGAGATTGATCTGGTTGCATGAATGTGACCGATTCAGTTCGAGCTAGGAATTACTTAAATCATACAAGTTGGGAATTGAGATGGGGTATGTGGAAAGAAGCTGACTTGCTCTAAGATCGCATTATATCCTACATTTCTAAAATTCACAATGGCTACAATTCCTGAAGGTACGTCCCCGTCAGCATCACAATATTGAAATTGAACAACGACGACGACAACGACGATCGATGCTGACAAAACCACAGTCCTCTGGGCCCAACGTTCGTCCCAATCTGAGGCCGACAAGAACCTGATCTACCTAACAATCAACGCAATCGATGTCACGTCCCCGGACGTCACAATCACGCCCACAAGCCTGTCGTACAAGGGCACGTCTGCCAGTGGCAAGGAATACGCTGTTGATCTCGAGTTTTTCGACGAAATTGACGTTGAGAATTCAAAGAGGACGATCACCGGCCGCGATGCGTTTTTTATCTTGAGGAAGAAGGAGGCGAAGGAGGAATTCTGGCCGCGATTGGTGAAAGATAAGAGGAAGGTGCACTATATCAAGACCGATTTCGACAAGGTGTGTATAGCGGTATTATGGAATTGTTGTGAATGTAGTTAACAGGTTTTTAGTGGGTTGATGAAGACGAGCAGGAGACCGCTCCTGGCGACGATTTTGCGGGATACGGCGGCGGCATGGACTTCTCGTCGCTGCAGAGCGAGCTTGGAAGCGCAATGGGTGGATTAGGAGGTGCGGGTATGCCGCCGACTGGGCCTTCGTCGTTCGGATTAAACGAGGACTCGGACGATGATGAGGAGGAGTTGCCCGAGTTAGTGGATGATCAGAAGGGGGACGAGGCGGAGGAGGCAGAAACCGAGGAATAAGAGTACTGTAGTGATTGGAAGTGTGTTTGCTTGAGAGTGGGCTTATAAAAACTATGCAAGTGTTTATTCGCATATATGTATAAAATATAGTCGATATTCACCTAGTCGTACATTACTTCGCGAGAACGTATCCATTTATATTTCAAATGCAGGGTTTTTTATATTTAATTATTTCCAAATAGCAGATAATTTACTCTCCCACATCCTCATCATCACTGCGATCCCCATCAATGCTTTCGGCTCGCCGCCGTAGGTCGTCCATATTCCACGCGTCGCCGTCGTCTCCATCGGCCTCGCGGTCGAACTTGCCGTGGTCAAAGAGCCATTTACCACTGTGCGCGACTTCGTCCTTCTTCTTCTGTAGTTCCTCCTCCGCAGTCTTCTTACTCGAGCGATCTTGTTTCCACTTGGTAAACGTCTCCAGTGTGACGGGAGTCAGGTTGGTACCAAGCTTGTGTCGCTCGGTCTCCAAGAACTCTTCCAGCGTAAGCGTGGGTTTATTGGCAGTCGCCGCCCGTTCGGCCTGTTTCTGCTCATTCGTCTTGAGCGTGAATCCAGGCGGGAGCGAATGCTTGTACTGGCACGAGTCACCGCCATTCGGGCACACCCAGAACCAACCGTACTTTTTCGTCTCGACGGCCTCAATGAAATACTTGCAGACGATGTTTGTGGTCACTTTGGGGTTGCCATGCTTGGACATGACAACAGACCGAAGTGTTTCGTCGTCCCAGGTCTCCATGCCATCTGCCTTTTCAGACTCGCGGGCGTCCGTGTAGAGATCCTTCTTTTGCGTCTTGCGCTCGACGTCGAGGTCGTGGCTGAACTTGCACCTCGAGCCCTTCGTGCAGGTCCCTTGTTTGAAATAGATGCACAGCACTCTGGAATCTCATCAGCACGCCAGCTCGTTCAACCAATTTGTAGAATTCTACATACGTCTTAGGATCAACGCCGAACGGGACCTTCTGTGTCTGCAGAACAGGTTTGAACAGCTCAGCCGCCTCCGCCTTCGCCTTGTCAGCCGCCTTTCTCTCCGCGGCGCGCTGAGCTGCATCGGCTTCCTTTTTCTTTTGCAGTCCCGACACACCTTGTGACTCTACCTGCTGCACATATTTCTGGACCTTGGCGGATTTGTTTTTCTGTTATCACGAGTTAGTCGGTCGTCCGATACTTAGTATTTTCTTGGCGGAGAAGACGCGGGGAGGTGTGGAGGGCTGGCACGAAACTCACGTTTTTGAGACCGAACGTCTTGTCGGCGACGGACTGCTGTTTCTTTGCGATTTGTGAGCGATCCGGTTTATTGGCTTTCGCGGATTTTGGCGGCATGGTCGGGTCGTTTTATTTAGAGATGCTCGGTACTTTTTGGCTAGTCACAAAAAAAAAAACGGAAAAGCGTTGTTGAAGACCAATGTCGAGAGATGATGAAAAGGTAGAACCAAGCCGAAGGCGGCAAAGCGATTTGGTGATTCAATGCGATTCGGACCCTTTTAGAAATTAAAAAAAAAAAAAAAAGACGAAATCCTCCCCCTCCTGGCCCTTGTAAATTGTGCCCTTTTTTTCGTGGCCCGATGTTGAAAAAAGTACGTCGCTGAGATAAAATATATACCGAACACGGTGATGATGATGGTCGCGACTCGCCGAATTAACGAGACTACGAAATATATGGAACAGATTTACCCACGAAAAAAAAATCGCCAAATGTTAAATATGTCTACCACTAGCTCGCTGGAGAGAGTTGGGAGTAGTGGTAGCTGGCGAAATTGACACATCATAGTTTATGTCCCAAACATCTGAGAGCGGTTGACAATTCAGCGCCGGTGGCCGTATAGTATAATAGCACCGATCGGATTAGCGGTCGTTCGAATTTGCGGAGTCAATTGAGGTACAAGAAGAGCCGAACAAGATGATGAGTGACAAGCAACTTGAGAGTGTGGCAACTGGACTGGGCATTGTAATGCTGGGACTTATTGTTGTGTATCATTTCATCAGCAACAACACGAAGCCAAAAGAAAATTGAACGCACTGGGTGGACTGCGAAGGAGGAAGGCTGTGTGGTAGTGTTTGTGATTCAGCTGAATCAAATGCCAAAGGCCAGTTGTCTTGCAACTACGAGAGGTGAAGGGTTCTTTATAAATCAAGTTGGGTTACTACATACGATATGCTAAATAAATAGAATGGAGTATAGGTATGAGATGCAGTCGCTATTCACTACATATGATCGAAGCGGCTAATTGAAGTTTTAGATGCGAATTAATTATGAAGATGGATCAAGGGGGGCGATATCTGGAACGATATGAAGTGTAATATTTGTATTATATTTTACAATTGTTGCATGCGCAAAGTGCACGGTTCTTACGACAATTGGAATTGGTAGTACATATACAAGAAAAGCAAAGTAATAAAGAAATCGGTGTGCTACTACAGTATATTTAGCCTAAAATGTGCCGGATGAATGGAAAATGAGTGTGCTGTGGGTTTGTATCTGATATATCGAATCTGAGTAGTATCGTGATTATCAAGTCAGATTGTTATTAGATAGAGATCCGATAAATTGCGATCAATCGATAAATTTAACAGCGACATTGGGTGAAGGGGGCAGCAATGACGTTGGGTGTAAATGGACACCGGAAAGGTCGTCTGAAGATGTGAGATCACGTCTTTGTTGAGCTGTCAGTTTGGCTCGAATCGCATTTGTCCGGATGCCCACGCTAATTTTAGACCTGCGAGGACATCTGTAAATCTGCCGCTCACTACGAGCCTGCATTAAGCGTCCTGATATTGGCCAAACGCTGCGAATGTGATGCGGGGTGGTGGGTGTGAGCACAATACGACAATTTTGAGCTTTGAACCGCAAGTCTCAAAGGTTGGATCAGTTGGCGCTGACCTCGGATCTGCCATCTACAACATATGTGCCGTAGCCATTTATATGGATGCAATAATATATTATGACGCTGGCCTACTCAGTACCCGTACCAGTCCAGAAGTGCAATTGTCACAACTATGTACAGGACGCTCAATGCGCTGCCCTTGCACTTGTGGCGACGGGTACCTTATAGGTAGTGTCGGTCATCGCGAAGAGGGTAGCAGCGAGCTTAAGAAAAAGCGGTTGCTCATCAGTGCTAATATGAGTCGTGTTAAGTGAATATAGCGCACGAGGCACGCCCTTATATTATTGTCAGGTGAGAGCTGCGCGAATGAAGATTAACGTACTGCATTGGAATTAGAACGCGTTGGGCACGACGCGTCAGCAAAGAACACCCCGAAAAACGCGTCTGCGGGTCGCAACTCGGCAGCCTATCGCACGCGCGCGTGACAGGCGATGGACTGATTCTTGGGTCGTCTAGACTCTACGGTCACAGGACGCGACGCGACGCGAGCCGAACGCGAGCCGGACGCGAGACGCGGGCAGCGAGCGCACAAGTAACACATGCCAGCGGCCGCTTCTGTACGCCGGCAGCCTTGCTGCTCGCTGCTCGCACATCGCCGAGTGTCCAAGCGTCTTTGATGCCGCCAGCTGACCCAGCGGCAGAAACAACAAGCACAGCCACGGAGGCATATCACCTTATCACTTATCACCCACGCGGCGCTGGTGTGGCGGTGCCGAGGACAACGGCAAAACCGATCGTCTCCGCAAATTTTCACCGTTGTCGGCAGCATAAGTGTCGCGCTGCAGCGCACCGGCACCGGCACCAGCCATCGCTCTCCGCACGGCGGGTAAATGCGTTTGTGCGCAACGTTAGCGAACTAATCTGCGCGCCCCACGCTGCCCGATTACGTCGGTGTCGCTCGATGGCTTGGCTTGTCTGCGTAGTGCCCTACTTTTCGACATCTGGTTAGTCGGTCAAAGGGGAACTTCAGTACTGTCACCCATGCGAATACGGGCAATTATTCTAGTGTGCGAGAGCGTGCGGCTGTCGCGGAGTGTGCACTATTGTTGTGTATCAGACCCAGGCCTGTTTTTGCATTGGTGGGCCCGAATCTCGTACTGGCTCGATTGATCGATAGATCATCCTCCACTGTAGCCGAACTGGCCAACATGCAGTAGCACCAGCAGCAGCCCTACTGTCTACTGATGATCGCCTGATATTTGCGCTAACAGCATGAACCCTCAATGTCGCCTGCGGCAGCCAGACAGGTCTGGCTTGCCAGATGGCTTGCGGCGGTGCTGATAACCAGCTATCAGATCCACCACCGGACTCATAGATCATCGTATTACGAGTGGCAGGCGCCGCGACCGCCAAGTGGCAGCACGTGGCGGTACGTCACCTGATGGGTCCCCCCAATGCACATGCGGCTCGGCGCCGTATCACTTGCGTCCCAACCGCAACGGATAGCCGCACTTCCCGCGTAACCGCACCGGTACCTTGGGTGTTTGGAGCTTTTCATCTTTTTGCATCCTTTTTTTTGCTCATCCTTCCAGCAACCAACCTCTTCATCCTCCAATATTCCCACCCCATTGTACCTGTCCTGCCTCCTTCGGACACTACTACTGCTGCCTGTCTTGCTGCCTGCGTCACAAGTGCCTTTTTGGCCAGCATGACGCTCGCGCCTGATCCCCGTGCTTCCCGCCCGCACGGTGGGGGCGTGCATGATCAAGCCTCTTCATCGTCATCCGTACACCACTCGTCCTCGACGGCCTCTGCGCCCGCGGCTTCCTCTGCTGCTCCTGCTGCCGCTCCGCCTGTTTGTCAGAATTGCGCTACATCAACTACTCCTCTCTGGCGTCGTGACGAATCGGGCCAGGTCCTCTGCAACGCGTGCGGTCTCTTTCTCAAGCTACATGGTCGACCGCGCCCGATCTCTCTCAAGACGGACGTGATCAAGTCCCGAAACAGAATCAAGAACCCGCACCACACAGGCAGCCATGGTCATGGTCACGGCCATGGCCAGGGTCACGGCGGTCAAACTAACGGATCTGGAGCTACGCCCACTGCGCACGCTGGCGCGGCCTCATCTGCAAATGGCACTGGATCTCGCAAGAAGCATGAAGCACACGCAAACAATTTGAATGTCAGTCCGACTTCGCGGCCACAGCCTGCATCCGAGGCAGATGCTGGCGGACTCATGCACCTTGCTCAGGCTCTCCATGAACAACAGCAACTGCATGATTCTCGCATGATCCAACCGTCTGGACATCTTCCATCATTATCCGCGGCTATCAAAGAAGAATCGTCGCCCAGAATGCAGCCAGTCCGGGGTTCGCCTCTCATAAACGCACAGGGCCATCACATTTTAGCTCCAGCCGCTGGTCCGGTGTCTCCGCTTCTTCCGCTGCCCCATACTCTCGGTCCGTCTGATATGTTGACTCCACCAGAAAATTCACCACCAGTTGTACCTCAGCTCGGCCAGCAGCAACTGCATCCGCCCGCTCAGCAATTCTATGATGCAAGATCGCCCGCAATGCCGTCGATGCAGAAGCCGCCTCATTTGTTGTCGCAATCCCAGGGCGCGCAGCAGGCTATTCCGTCCCCCGTTTTGCTTCCGTTACCACATGCTTCCACGCCTCATGCTGCACATTCATCGACTCCACTTGGTGATCCTGCGACGCCACCTTCGGCCTCGTTGCCACCGTTGGTAAGGAGAAGTAACACTCCGCCTCATCTCTCACTGGCAGGACAGCACGAGCACGAGATATCGCCGCTTGTCCCTGCAAAGTCGGCGATCGCTCTTGCTCAGGCTCGTGGACACTCTCCGCCTGCGACTTTGGCTCCAATTATGAAGCCTATATCAGTGTCGCATTCGGTTAATTCCTCTATGACTTCTGCAACTGCACCTATAACACAGTCGAACGCGGCCCTTAGCGGGTCGACTACGCACACCACGATGGAGTCGCTTGTGACTGCAAATCAGACTCTTCGTACTCGTGTGTCAGAGCTCGAACTTGTCAATGACTTGTTCAGGTCGCGTATCTCCGAACTCGAGTCAAATGAGGCTTCTGCGCGGAAATCTGAACTCACGAGACGAGAACTCGAGACTCAGTTGCAAAGGAAGTTGGAGGAATCCGGCCAAAAGAACTTGGAACTGCAATCACGAGTCGAAGAACTGGAGATGGAGAAGGAGCGTCTTGCAACTGAGCGTGAGATGAAGTTCAGAGAGCATCAGCTTATGCAACCGCAGCAGCAGCAGGTACTTCATCCCCACTTGCATCATCAGCTTCCCAAGTTACCGTTACCGCAGACTCCGGCATCACCTGCTTTAGAGAGTAATCCTGAGGATTCGGAATTGCAGCACATGCGCAAGAAGATGCGTGTCTCGGATCTAGTTGGTGGATCGGATGAGACCGGGGTCAGTTCTGCGACCCCTCCTCAGCCACCGCAGTCCGTGTCGCGAACTGGGACTCCATTGCAGCAGATCCTCTCGCCGCAAGTTTCACACCATCAGTCGCACACTCAGCATTTGATCCCTCCACTTCAGCTGTCGCCGAGCAACGGCAACAGCAACGGCGGATACAACGTCAACGGTGTGAACGGTATCAATAGAATTTCGCTTCCGTCAGTAAGCAGTATCACCTTGCCGCCGATTACGGCTCCGGGTGATTGCGGCAACGGCAGTGGGCGATGAGCAGTGCGCCAAAAAAAACGACACATTGGTGTCGGTGACGACGGATTGGAGTCAACCTTTGTCAAATGTGTATTTTTATTTTATGGGTTGTTATGTTGATATTTTCTTTCCGTTATATTATTAGGCTATATATATATATATATTTTAATTGTTATTCAAGGGACGGGAAGGGTCAGTTGCTATTTGCCATGTATTTTGTATTTTCGTGTTCTTGTTTTGAGTGTGTTATCGGAGTACCCTGTGAGAACAAAAGTTAATGTTTTTGATTGTAGTTTTTGCCTATTTTGATTTCTTGTCAAATATTGCTATCACTATATGTTAATACTTCTATATTTAATTGTTACTATATTTATATCTCGTGTATTTTTGTATGTTCTTGATTTGATTACGAGAATAGGTTAGTTATCAAGTGTGGATCTAAATACTTTTTTATTTGGCTGTAGGAATTAGGAACTTTTAGCGATCTGGTTAATACGTTTGTATGTATGTGAGTTTACTTAAATATGTATATATGAGTATTATCTATCATCGATACATATTCATCATCATTATCTTAACTCGTCTTGAACAAAGCCATCGTACAAAGTGTGCGTTGATAGCTTTGACCATAGTATCGTTAAATTATGTTCCCCAGGCCATCTGAGTATACATTGCTGATAATTTACGCGTTTTGTAGTGCGTTCTCTGTGACAGTCCTAGGGCTTCATTGGCGACTCTCTAGGGCATGCTTATCAGGCTTTTCAGAAAGCAGTCACAGGCCTCAGCTCCGTCATTGAAGCATAATGCATATTCATTGACACAGATATTACCATAACTTCCTTAATATCGACGGTTATGGCACGCATGTGAGCAGATACCTTTGCGCTCCCCATAGCAAATACTCCAAACAGCCATACTAAAAGAGCGTACCATATTTTCGAAACCCTATTCCTGTGACCCCCCGTCTTCGTGCACGCAATGCGCCGTTGACGGACCAAATTGCGTCGCCCGCCACTTTGAATTCACGCTCACGTTTTCAATTTCCTACAGCTAATCTTGCAATCAACTCCATCCCTTTTTTATATTAATTATATCTAATTTTGAAAAAGTACATTAAATAGTCAAGATGGTATGTCTTAATTTTCGTGTTCGGCTTTATTCGGAAGGATGGTTGTGCAAAGGGAACTTTTTGAGAATTGCTTTCAAAAGTTTTGTGTTTGCTATCGCCGATGGGGACGATCACCGCAGTGTCTCGGACTGATTTTGCTAACGATGATGACTATATAGGTTTTGGCTCAGGATCTTGTATGTCTCCTTGTTTACATTATTAATCCTGGGGAAATAGATGAGATGATTGGTGATGGGTGTTGTGCGCGGGATTGAGGGTGGATGTTTGACAGGGTGATTCAGCTGGGGATTGGACAGTTACGGAAACGACAACAACGGTTTATGAGGAGGATGGCCGTGAATGATTGATAGATGGTTCGGATTTTAGACGGCGTGATTGGAACAAGATCCGTCAGGTTCAAAGTCATTCCACCCCTCACTCGCGCACTCATCATTCGTCAAAATGATATCGTCACATCACCGAATATCATTGTAAATGGTAACACTAACATTGTATTAGCTCAACCCTACTCCTCAGTCAGAACTCAAGAAGCACAAGCTGAAGCAGTTGGTCGCCTCGCCCCGCTCGTTTTTCATGGATGTTAAGTGTAAGTTTTTAGCTTCCTATCCATGCTGTATGCAACAAGAATTCTAACGACTTGCAATAGGCCCTGGATGCTTCAACATCACCATCGTGTTCTCGCACGCTCAGACCGTCGTCATCTGTGGGTCATGCTCGACCGTCCTATGCCAGCCTACCGGTGGTAAGGCACGTCTCACCGAGGGCTGCTCTTTCCGAAAGAAATAGACGTGAAAATTAAAAATTTTTGAAACGAAAAAAGAAAAAATTCCTACTACTAGGGTGGTAATTGAAGTTGAAAATTGAGACGATATCACATACATAGTAACTAAAAGGGATGGGACAGTTATTTATTTATTAATGTTTATGTTTTGCACAAGATTTATCATCATTTTTGTTTATGTTGTATAATAAGGGTTATCTAAAATTAAATGTTAGCGTCCTTTTTTTAAAATCTGGCTTGTGAGCCATTCTGAAGTACGCGTTCCATTGATCTGTGCCGTATGACATCACCAATATAAACGCCCGCGTCCAGTTTGACATGTTGATCATAAGACTCACAAATCAATTAATCATCGGATACGACTCTGGCCGGCGTAACATGAGACGGTAAGCAACCAGAAAACCCCTAACACACAGATATATGTAATAAGCCATTATTTATATGTGGTGGGGCAAGAGCCAGATCTGGCGATTGGTCTCAACAGTGACAAAAACCGAGAGCAAATTAGAGCCTCTACTGAGAGAGTCCAATTCCACAATGCCCAGTTGCCTACCCCTGCAACAAGTACCCGACTAAGGCAGGGAGGGAGACATGGTTTTCCTCTGATCCTACAATTTGTACATCAAATCTCCATGGCACGCCGCACGTCGTTAGTGACTGCAATACGCCTGCATGCGCAATTGGCCGTTCACTATGAAAAGACCTGTGGAATATCGTGAGTTGCTTGCGAGGAAAGAGACACAGAGATGAGAAATCCGCGCAAAATAATTCTCCTGAACGAAAAGATGATATATTACCATGGGCCAAGCCGTCATTAGCGTCCAGCATCAAAGGTCTGTGCATCCAGAAAGGCGCTAAATATTAGAGCCACACTCTAGCCTTGCTTTTCGCCTTATTCTTCAACCTGCGGAAGAAGGTTTATATCCGTTAGAGGTCGTCGGATACTATGGTTGCGAGTTTGCGGATTGAATTTACTGATTTCTTGAGCCACTGTATGAGTCGCAGTCTGTATTGTAAGTCACGTGTTATTCTGAGGTCAGTGGGCCAGCCGTAATGAAATCTCATGATAGTCCCTGACGACTTGAGGAAGAAAATAGCAAGACGTCACGGACTATCTTGACGTATTAATGAAGTATGAACATGTAATGCTGTGCTGTTCACTGATTTCGCTAGGAGCTGCCGAAGTGGTCTCAGTTGCAGTTGCCGAGGACGCAATTTGTGCGGCGACCTACAAACTACCTACATCAGCCCCTGGAGCAGCAGCATCAACTGATGGAATCATCAGCCATTCATTGGTTGATGCTATACTTTTTGTTAGTTTTAGTCAAAAGTAATTAAGAAGGAAGTGACGAACGAAACTGTAACGTCAAACAAATGAATAAAGGACCAGTCTGCGTTCAGCTTCCCCGAACTTTCTACCTATCCCTTTTGTATCTTTGTTTCTCAATCACCAAGCGCATTGATCCATTTGTCTACCGACGCCACTAATGGGCTGGGCGACTGAGCACGGCCATTCATTGAAGTCTGGACGGGATAGTCCTAGTAGATACGTAATATCATCACTGCGGACATCCGAGATCATGACCTTCCTTTTGATTGTCGCAGCTAATCTACCTGGCCATAAAGGCAACTGCCAAGCATAGGCTAGTGAGGTTTATCAAATAGAAGGAACTCGAGGAGGAAGAGGGCAAGGAAGGGTATGAGGCCTTTTATTCCATGCCAGACATCTTGACGAGTTGTCTGCCTTTCTTCCTCGTTCACGGGTAATCTTTGCTGTAAGCGAGTCAAGCTCTGAATCAGCGCGGCTGCTGGTAACATCCTTTATTACCATTCGGAACAAATACTGGATGCCTTGCTCGTGGGTTATCGTAGTTATGGAGCACGATTAGCCGTCGGTAATGGCATTGAGTTGGGAGGAAGAGATCTTCTAGCAAGTAAGCGTGATGACGAATCCAGTGTCGCCTGTACCGGACTTCCTTTAGATAGATTCTCCTTTAGATTTTCTAAAATCTATACGAATGCGAGCACAGTCACTCGACCGTCGGGCGAGCTACTCGCCCTTCTCACTGAAGAGAGTGGCTGTGCGATGAGGCTTGTCTCCTTGCCATTTGGTCTTGCCAGATGGCATGCAAGGTGGAACCACTGGTCTCGACATTTTGTTCGTAATTTGAAATCCGCGGTTTGGCGGGCCGTCTGATACAAGAGGACTTGACGAAGATCGAGCGATGCCATCGCCAAACTGGTCAGTTATGTGAGTTTGAAGTCACAATGTTTCTAGGCCAGGGAATATAGAACGTATCACACAACGATCAAGGTAAGCAGGATGAAGCGACAGGATAGAGCAAGGAGCCGACATTCGTGAGCAGGTATATATATTTCTACGCAAAATGAATTGCTCATTCAGCTTGAAAATGTCCTAGTAGATGAGACCCATACTTTCAGAGAGTGTAAGTCGGTAAACAACAAGCAAGTTTGAGCGTCCAACGTGTACATCACGCTCATCTCATATTAGATTGTTATGGCATTGGTTGTCGAGGTGACAGCCTTGGAGTCTGAGTGGGTAAGGGTAAGAGTACGGTCCCAGCTTCCGCATTGGCCGACCGTGCGGCTCGAGCCAAATACGAAATACGAGGATTGGTATCAGTTGGCCGGGCGCAGTGGCAACCAGAGTTTAGACTGCCGTAGGCTTGGCGAATGTCTCATTTGTGCAAACCCAGGAAGGATCTGTATTTGGCTGAGCAACGTGAAAACCCTGAGCACACATTGGGTCGTGGCCATCGTTAGCTTGCTGTCAGTGGATTCGGGTCTGCGTGGAACAGCTTCCAGGACGGTGAAGGACTAATGGAACGGCTAATGGCAGCAGTTTCCTGGCCCTGCTGAAAGACGGGCATTTGAGCGAGGGGTCACCAGCAAACCCTGACTTAGGTACGGTGCGTATTCGCGTTCGTGTTAGCGGGGTACCTAGAACACGCCTCTTGAGCGACTCACGAAATTATTGCGTACTGACTCTCTTATTTGGTCCATTTATGGGGCAGATGCGTTGAATGGCTGGCTCGTAATTGCCATGTCCAATCCCCAAAAGGGCAACTTGTCCCGAGTTGCCTGCGGCTCTTCCAGTACCCAGGTACAAGCGACTTTGACCCATCTCGCTATCTGACTGAATCTTAGAATGCGCTTTCCTATCGCACCCGCTAACTGCACGTGTCCAGCCTCCGTACTCGGGGCTCGGTGTGCTAACTAGAAGAATCCTCAGGTCTTCGGGGATTGGTGCCCCCACCGGATACGAGTTATTTATCTACCAAATCTGTAAATTCTCTGAAAATTTTGTTTTGGGAACATTCAAACTAATAAACCATGGTCTAATCTGCTATCTGCAGATTAATTATTACGCTAGCATGATAACGGCCTGTGGCAGTCTGTGGCAGTCTCGATAATTACTCATAGGCAGAGGCCGTATAATTTTCATACATAATTTGGCGATCTCCTGCAATGCGAAATAATGTGGCTGCATCTCCGATCATGCCCTCTGACAGAGTCGTCTTATCGCGCGAATCTTGGCCAGTCCTCCAATCCTCGAGCACTTAGGCCCTGGCCAGTGCGCTCGATGCTTGTCTGACGGGCATTGCCCGTGTCAGACCTTCTCATGTACTACTATTTTTGCGGGTTTCATGGCGTACCTTTTGTCCCACAGACCAGTGTTTGGTTTTGGATTGAGAGCCCTTTATCGGCACTCTCAATTGCCGGTCGTGTCTCCTGGTGACTCCAGGTACACTGAGCCATCGCCCACGCTGATGTCGTACCTATCTATGATGTACCTCCACCTCCTGCATCGGCTGCTATAAGTCACTCTTTCGCTTCCCTTCCCCTGTTCCTGACTTCTTGCACTCTTCGCCTACCGTTTCTGCTACTCCGCTAGCATTCAGCATGACGAAGAAGGACTCAATTTCTAGCTCGTCGGAGGCTGACGCAGACGAGAAGCAGCCACTGAGGGTTACAGCTGAATCAGTATCTGAAACTTCGTCGATAAGGTCGAAGAAAGGTTACTCCGCGATCGCGGGGCTCCAAGACGAGTTTGCTGGCCTCTCTGACAACGATGCAGAGATCCTCCGTAAACAAGTACATGTTCCGAGTGTCGCTGCGTCGTTTTTCAGACTGTATAGATATGCGGACAAAAAGGATAAGATTATTCTGTTTCTTGGCTTCGGAGCTTCCATCCTCGAGGGTCTTATGAGACCTCTCATGTCCGTTGTTTTCGGTGCCGCGACTCAGGAGTTCACTGACTTGCCGACCGGAGCAATGATGTCGATGTTCAATGGATACAACAAAACACATATGGACTACAACGAGACTACAAGCCCATCGTCGTACTATCAATACAACTCGACTGGAAACTTCTCAAGCGAATATGGTTACGATTACGAGGCATTCGACAACAGCCTATTCATCAGCAGTATCAGCAGACTCGCTCTCTATCTTGCGTTGATTGGCCTCGCTGTGTCGATTCTCACTTTCATCAAGTCGTATATTTTTATTGATCGTGCTGAAGTTTTGTCCTCTCGTATTCGTGAACATTATCTGGCCGCGACCTTGAGACAGAATATTGGATACTTTGACAAGCTCGGATCTGGGGAGATTACCACTCGCATTGCATCGGATACTGTCCTCGTTCAGGATGCCATGTCGGAGAAGGTGTCGTACGTTATCTCACATTCTACCACTTTCTTGGCTGCAACAGTTGTCGCCTATACTCAATCTCCCCTTCTCTCCTCGATCATTATCGGAAATGTCATTATGATTATTTTGGTCTCATATTTTGGGTCGAAGGCCATCACGAAGTACTCGGAACGTTCGCAGGAAGGGTACTCAGTCGGTGGTAGTCTTGCCGAAGAATCAATCTCAAGTGTCCGTAATGTTCAGGCCTTTGGCATCCAGGACCGCATGGCGCAGGCATATGACAAATTCCTTGAGATTTCCGAGAAATGGAGCATCAGAGCCGGCTATGCTGGTGGTTTGCAGGCCGGTCTCACGTTCCTGTTTGCGTTCAGCATCGATTCGCTTGCTTATTGGCAGGGGACTAGACTTTTGACTGAGGGTACAGTCACCGTTGCCGTTATGATGACGGTATGTGGTCTTGATGCGCCTTAGTGACAACTGCAGCGATTGACGCCTCTTTTAGGTTATTATGACGCTGTTCCAGGGTGCATTCGCGTTTACTATCATTTCGCCTTATCTCTCCAACATCTCAACGGGCCTCGCGGCGTCGACCAAAATCTTTGCGACCATAGATCGCAAATCGGCAATTGATTCATCATCTGAAGAAGGTGAGCGTTTGGCCGAAGTTAAGGGCGACATCGAGCTCCGCAACGTGCGGTTTATCTACCCGTCTCGTCCCAATGTCACTGTGCTCCGCGACTTCAGTCTCAAGATTCCCGCAGGAAAGACTGTTGCTCTTGTGGGCGCATCTGGTTCCGGCAAAAGTACGATTGTCGGCTTGATTGAGCGCTTCTATAACCCTCTTGCTGGCGAGGTGTTACTTGACGGACACAACATCCTGGACTTGAACACTCGATGGCTGCGTCAGAAGGTCGCACTGGTCTCGCAAGAGCCTAGTCTTTTCGCGTGCTCCATCTTTGAAAATATTTGCTATGGTTTGATTGGTACTCCGTACGAGAACGCGTCGGTAGTTGAGAAACGTGAACTGGTTATCGAGGCTTGCAAACAAGCCAACGCCTGGGATTTCATTCAGGATCTTCCCAACGGATTGGAGACAAGTGTTGGCGAACGTGGATTCTTGATGTCTGGTGGCCAGAAGCAGAGAATCGCCATTGCAAGAGCAATCGTTGCAAATCCTCGGATCTTGCTCTTGGATGAAGCTACCTCGGCGCTGGATACCAAAAGCGAGGGCATTGTCCAGGAAGCATTGGATCGAGCTTCGAAGAATAGAACTACTATTGTAAGTGCACTTCTAGTTTGATCAGTATGGTCGTATGATTTAACAGTAGCAGGTCATTGCACACCGTCTTTCCACCATCAAGGATGCTGACTTAATTGTTGTCATGCGCACCGGAGAGATTCTTGAGCAGGGTACGCATGAAGACCTCGTCGCGAAGAAGGGCGACTATTACGGACTCGTGCAGGCTCAGAGTATCGAAGCTCTCAAGGAGGACTCTTCTGAGTCTGAGGACTCTGACGAAGGCGAGGCTCTCTTGGACGAGAAGGCTGGGATCCCCCTTGCCAAGTACTCGACTTTGACCCAGGTCCGCACCTCAAAGTCAACTTCAAGTGCTATTTTCCACAAGGAAGTTGAGGCAAAGGAGCCTGCGTCAATCCTGGAAGTCTTTGCGATGCTGTATAAGATTGGACGTGCAGACCTTACATCTATGCTTATTGGTCTGTACTCTGGCGCCATAACTGGCTTGGCATTTATCGGTATTGGAGTTCTATATGGATTCGCTCTCCAGTACCTCCAAGAATATGGCACGCCCTATTACTACGAGGAGCTTAAGAGGTCACTGTATCCGATTGCCGGATTCCTGTTTATGCACGGTGCCATTCTTTTTATTACCAGCACAACAGGTGGCTGCATGTTTGGTTACTCTTCTAGCCGCCTTGTCCGTCGCATTCGTACTTTGTCTTTCCGCCATCTGCTCCGTCAGGATATCTCCTATTTCGACGCGGATGAACATTCGGTTGGCGCTTTGACTGCTGGACTAGCGAGTGATGCGCAGAGCATCGAGGCACTTGGTGGTGCAACCACGAACAAACTAGTGGAATCTATGGTAATTTTCATTGGTGGATTCATCTTCTGCGTTATCATTGGCTTCAAGCTTGGCTTAGTGATGTTTGGAACGGTTCCCATAATTTTGATCATTGGAGGCTTCCGTTTCAAGTTCTTGGCCAAGTTTGTGGAGCAGACAAAGGAGGGCAATGAGAAGTCGTCTACCTACGCGTGCGAAGCCACGTCAGCTATTCGAACTGTATTGTCATTGACAAGAGAGGAGGAAATTGTTGAGCGATATCGCACTAACTTGGAGGCGCTAATCAAGGGCAACCGAGTGGCAAATTTCAAGTCTGCATTCTTGGACGGCTTTGCGCGTGGTATGCAGTACTTCATTATGGCCCTTGGTTTCTGGTATGGTGGGATTCTTGTCGCACGCGGTGAATATTCTCTCTTCCAGTTCTTCCTCATCTTCGTCATTGTTGTCTTCGGTTCAGAGAATACTACCACTGTCTTCACTTTTGCTCCAGAGATGGGTAAGGCTTTGAATGCTGGTCGCAGCATTAAGACTTTGTTAGAGTCCGTTCCTGAGATCGACGCCTGGAGTTCCGAGGGCGATGTTATCCCTGAGGAAGAAGTTAATGGTGAGATCGAGTTCCGAGACGTTCATTTCCGATATCCGACGCGGCCTGAGGTGCCTGTTCTCAGAGGCCTGAATCTGTCTGTCAAGAAGGGCCAGTTCGTGGCTTTGGTTGGATCGTCTGGATGCGGTAAGAGTACGACGATTGGCTTGATCGAGTCATTTTATCGTCCACAGCGAGGTACGGTCTTCCTTGACGGACAGGATATTGCGACTCTCAATGTTTCTGCTTATCGAAACAATATCGCTCTAGTGCAGCAGGAGCCTGTGCTATACGCCGGCACTATTAAGTACAATGTCAGCCTTGGCTCCCCTCGCCCAGTTTCAGATGAGGAGGTCGAGACCGCCTGTAAGCAGGCTAACATTCATAACTTCATAATGTCTCTTCCAGAGGGCTATGATACGCTTTGTGGCACCAAGGGTACTCTCTTGTCTGGAGGTCAGAAGCAGCGCATCGCCATCGCCCGAGCACTTATTCGCAAGCCCAAGATTCTACTCCTCGACGAGGCTACTTCAGCGCTCGACAGTGAGTCTGAGAAGATCGTGCAGGCCGCTCTCGATGATGCTGCCAAGGGCCGAACAACCATTGCGGTCGCTCACAGACTGAGTACGATTCAGAATGCCGATGTGATTTATGTCTTCGAGAACGGCAAGGTCTTAGAAACCGGCACCCATCAGCAATTGTTGGCCAACCGGGGGAAGTACTTCGACTTGGTGCAGTTACAGGCGTTGGAGAAGAATTAAAAGAATCATTGTTCGGGCCTATACTCTTTTGGATTGGATAGACTAAGTTTTACATTGCGGAGTTTGTATGCTACAGTTTGTATGATTGATTTCCACTCCTTTTATTCCTTTTAAATGATTCGGATTTGATGCATCGGGGTTATGTGGGTGTATAGAGGTTATATTTTTATAGTAGATAATTTATTCATTTTGTACAGTTTGGATTGGACAATAAATTTTTTTGATTGGTCATTTTCGTCGTAAGTTGGAAGTACAGTCAATAATGCTGGGTCATTTGTCTACACGTCCTCTACTGACTATAGTCAAAATTAGTTATCGGTAGTGGTGGGTGAAAACATACCTGTTCGTTTTGAAGCAAGGCTGAAAGGTACGCGCGGCAGGGTCGTGGCTCAGTGGGTCCGAAGCTAAAGCACACCGGAGGTGGTTAGACTTCCGATAAGTATTAAATGAGTAATACGGATTTAAATTCGGATGTCTCGGCGATATGTCTACGGCTTGAAGTTGTTGGTAAGCCATTAAATTTACTACTGGGAAGCGACATGCAGATTAGAACCACACCAGTGGTTGTCCTCGCCAGCCACGGCTTACAATGCTGACATTTTACTGTCGACCTCTGCAATTCTCGGTGCGGTGCACTTGAATGTGGTGTCCATTCCATAACGCGACACGACACTGTTGCCGTCACACAGTAAGAACTCTAAGAATCATACACACAAATTTAATCTGCTTAGCTTAGTTCGTTCTGTATCTTGATGACGCTGACGCGTAGGAGAACCATCATGCAGCCTCACTCCAATATGTAAATATCTTATTCTGGCTGTCCCCCTTTGTATTTTGGCTAGCAAAACAACCGGGCATGGCGGAAAAGGAATCTCTGCTCTCGTCGTCCGACAGCGATGCAAACGAGAAGCAGCCTCTCAATATTCAAGTAGGTTCTGGGTCTGACGGTTCTTCTCTATCGGATGAATCCACCAGCAAGGGATACTCTACAATCTCTGGCCTTGACGACGAATTCGCTGGCCTGCCTGATCATGATGCCGAAACACTGCGCGAGCAGGTCCATGTTTCACCAGTCCCAGCTTCATTTCTCAGGTTGTTTCGATATGCCGGGAGGAAGGACATCGCTATTCTTGCCCTCGGAGTCGTAGCTTCCGTTGGGGAAGGTGTCATGAGACCTCTCTTGGCGATTGTGTTTGGCGCAGCTACTCAAGAATTTACCGACTTACCATCTGGATCAATGATGTCGTATTTCAATGGGTCTTACTATAATTGGTATAATTCGACATATGCAGGCTACAACAATACCCAGGGCGGGTTCTACCATGAGTCATTTAATAGTACGGAATATGAATACGACTACAATTACATGGACAACAGTGACTTTGTCCGGAATGTCAGTCAATTCTCGCTCTACTTTCTTTTGCTTGGACTCGGGGTCACTATTTTGACGTTCACCAAAGCCTTTGTGTTTATAGACAGGGCAGACGTCCTGTCATCTAGGATTCGGGAGCATTACCTCGCCGCGACACTCAGACAAAATATTGGTTATTTCGACAAGCTAGGATCTGGAGAGATCACCACTCGCATTTCATCAGATACTGTGCTCCTCCAGGATGCTATGTCCGAGAAAGTGTCTTACGTTATATCTCACTCTACAACGTTTATTGCAGCCATTATCATTGCCTACTCCAGGTCATATATCCTGTCCTCGATTATCATTGGAAATGTTATCATGATTATACTTACCTCTTATTTTGGGTCAAAGATTATTACGAAGTTCTCAGAACGGTCCCAAGAAGGGTATTCAGTCGGTGGAAGTCTTGCGGAAGAAACAATTTCCAGTATTCGTAATGTCCAGGCGTTCAGCATTCAAGACCGTATGGCCCGGGCTTATGATAGTTTCCTTGCCACATCAGAGAAATGGGCCATTAGAGCAGGATACGCTAGCGGTCTTCGATCTGGTTTGACATTCCTCTTCGCAATGACTATTGACGCGCTTGCGTATTGGCAGGGAATCAGACTTTTGACTGAGGGCAAAGTTAACGTTGCAATTATGATGACGGTATATGTTCTTGATGAACATCGGTGATGATACCTCTATTAACGCTTCTTTAGACTACCTTTACGCTCTCTCAGGGTGCATTTTCATTTACCATTATTTCTCCCTACCTCACTAGCATTTCGACCGGGATTGCAGCATCGACCAAGATCTTTGCTACAATTGATCGTAAATCGGCAATTGATTCGTCATCTGAAGAAGGTGAGCGTTTGGCCGAAGTCAAGGGCGACATCGAGCTCCGAAACGTGCGGTTTATCTACCCGTCTCGTCCCAATGTCACTGTGCTCCGCGACTTCAGTCTCAAGATTCCCGCAGGAAAGACTGTTGCTCTTGTGGGCGCATCTGGTTCCGGCAAAAGTACTATTGTCGGCTTGATTGAGCGCTTCTACAATCCTCTTAGTGGCGAGGTTTTGCTTGACGGACACAACATCCTTCAATTGAACACGCGGTGGCTTCGACAGAAGATTGCATTGGTTTCTCAGGAACCTAGTCTTTTTGCGTGCTCCATTTTTGAGAATGTCTGCTATGGTTTGATCGGGACACCATACGAGCATGCCTCGGATGTCGAAAAACGTGAACTGGTCGTCGATGCTTGCAAGCAGGCCAACGCGTGGGACTTTATTCAAACTCTCCCGGACGGCTTGGATACCGGTGTGGGAGAACGCGGAATTTTAATGTCAGGCGGTCAGAAACAGCGTATCGCTATCGCGAGAGCGATCGTGGCAAATCCTAAGATTCTATTGTTGGATGAGGCTACATCTGCATTGGACACAAAGAGTGAAGGGGTTGTTCAGGAAGCTTTGGATCGAGCATCGAGGAAGAGAACTACTATAGTATGTATTCTTGGTTGTTTTTACCTTATCCAGGTCTAAATTTGTAACACTTAACGACAGGTTATTGCCCATCGACTCTCTACCATCAAAGATGCCGATTTAATTGTTGTTATGCGAACTGGTGAAATCATTGAGCAAGGCACTCATACAGAACTCCTTAACAGGAAGGGCGAGTACTACAACCTTGTTCAGGCCCAAAGTATCGAGGCCTTGAAGGAAACCACCGAATCTTCTGACAGCATGACTGAGGACGAAGAAGCTGGTGCAAATACTGGAATAGAGCTTTCAAATTTTGGAACGGCCTTGACCGGGGTACAGACCAAACGAACCGTTGCCAGTACTATCTTCCACAAGAAGGTCGAGGTCACGAAACCGGCTTCCATTGTCGATATTGTCTCCCTGCTTTACAGCATTTCTCGGCGGGATCTTACAGTTTTACTTATAGGTCTGTATTCCGGTGCGATTACTGGTATGGCCTATATTGGTCTTTCGGTATTGTACGCTACGGCTCTTCAACGTATTCAAGAGTACAATAATCCAAATGACTATGCTCTGCTCAGACGAGCCGTCTACGCTGTTGCAGGATTTTTGTTCATGCAGGCAGTAGTTCTTTTGATTACGAGTTGCGCATCAGGCAGTATGTTTGGCTATTCATCCAGTCGCTTAGTTCGCCGCATTCGCGCTCTTGTTTTCCGTCATTTATTACGCCAGGACATCTCATATTTTGATGACAGTGAGCACACTACCGGTGCCTTGACGTCTTCTCTTGCCAGAGATGCCCAGAGTATAGAATCAATTGGTGGAGCAACGGCGAATAAGTTGGTGGAGTCGATAGTGACCTCCTTTGGTGGCTTCATATTTTGCGTTGCGTTTGGATATAAATTAGGTTTAGTCCTTTTGAGCGCGCTTCCTGTCATGCTTGCCATTGGCTATTTCCGGTTCAAGTTTATGACGGCGTTTGCGGAGACCATGAAGGGTCACCACGCCAAATCGTCCAACTATGCCTGCGAAGCTACATCATCTATTCGAACGGTATTGTCGCTTACCAGAGAACAAGAGATTCTAGCCGGTTACCGCAGGACCTTGGCAGTCATTATCGACGGTAATCGCATTGCGAATATAAAGTCCGCCGCGCTTGTAGCGATCGGTCGTGGAATGCAGTACTATGTTATAGCCCTTGCCTTCTATTATGGTGGTAAACTTGTCGCCAGCGGTGAATATTCGCTGAACCAGTTTTTCGTCATCTTCATTATCGTAGTTTTTGGATTAGAGAATGCGACTACGATATTTTCATTTGCGCCTGAAATGAGCAAAGCTTTGCAAGCTGGCAGGAATATCAAGAAGCTGTTAGATTCCGAGCCGGAGATTGATGCGTGGAGCGCGGAGGGCGGTGTTATACCAGCAGACGAGATAAATGGTGAAATCGAATTCCGGGACGTTTATTTCCGGTATCCCACCCGGTCTGATGTGCCTGTACTCAGAGGTTTGAATATGTCTGTCAAGAAAGGCCAATTTGTGGCTCTGGTTGGTGCATCAGGATGCGGAAAGAGTACGACAATTGGATTGATCGAGTCATTCTATCGACCACAATGGGGTACTGTCTTTATGGACGGGCGTGACATCTCGACGCTCAATGTGTCGGAATATCGAAAGAACATCGCGCTGGTGCAACAGGAGCCAGTTCTTTATGCTGGTACTATCAGGTACAACGTTGCTCTAGGATCACCTAGTACCTTGACCGACGAAGAGATCATTGAAGCTTGTAGGCAAGCGAATATCCATGACTTTATTACGTCTTTACCTGAGGGTTATGATACTCTGTGCGGTACAAAGGGTTCTCTTTTGTCTGGTGGCCAGAAACAGCGGATCGCGATCGCAAGGGCCCTCGTTCGGAAGCCGAAGGTCTTGCTGCTAGACGAGGCCACGTCAGCACTCGACAGTGAATCCGAAAAAATCGTGCAGGCTGCCCTGGATGAAGCTGCAAAGGGTCGAACAACAATCGCTGTCGCGCACAGATTAAGCACCATCCAGAACGCTGACGTCATTTATGTGTTTGAGAACGGAAAGATTTTGGAGAGTGGCACGCATCAACAGTTGTTGGCTAATCGGAGCAAATATTTTGATCTTGTACAATTGCAGGCATTAGAAAAGAATTAGGCTTGGGGTTGGGTGATAATAGACTTGTCAGTTAGCTTTGGTTGGGGGATATATACTAAAGACATAGATTTCAACAGCACGGATATTCAATCTAGAATCTCGATTAGTCTTAAATTCACCAATCTAATCTACACTGTAAAGCTTTCCTAATCCATGCCATCAAATCTTCTTAATGTCAACACGGCACCGTTCCCACACCTTATGAAATATCAGCTCATTCTCGGCCTCTCCACTATCTGCGACCGCCGTCTTAGTATCCTCTAACGGCGCGATATCGACCACCGCGTAAGTGCCCGCAGCTCGGAGCTTCGTCAAGGCACCAGGGTTGATAGCCACAACGTTATCCACTACTTTCGCAAAATATCTCTGGTCCGACGGCACGATCAAGATATCTGGTCGAGCGACGCTCATCTCAGCCAATCCGAGATATGAAATTTCTAGAGGGACGTCAGGCTGTCCAGGGAACACTGGATACAGCGATCGCTGCTGCAGCAGGTTCTTCACTCCTCTGGCCAAAATATTGCGCTCGACAATATCGTTTGCCCCAACGCGGTGAAGGTACTCGACTTTAGAGAGTTGCATGAGAATGTCAATGTTCGCGATCGCGAGGACTGATGAATTGACAGCCACGAATGCCGGGTTACTGAGCCACTTTGAACGCTTAGGCATTCCCAGCGTCTTCTTCGCGTCTCCGACAGGTGGAGTGGGAAACGAGACATGGCGTTGCACTGCCTCTCGCTCGCCTGATTCAGGAACAAGGAACGTTTGAACCGTAGGAAGAGCCGACTCAAGGCGTCGAAGTTCGGCAGTGATTGTTGTCCGAAAAAGATCTTCGAGCGTGTTAAGATTGGCGTATGGCAATTTACTGGGATCGACTAAACAACGATGCGTACCGTCAATGAAGGGGCCGAGGAGAATGACAACGTCAGCCTTGGCTGATATGCACTGATCGATCAGTTCGGTCAGTGGAGCGAAGGCAACGTCATCTTGTGTGGTAAATGGTCCCTTGGCAATAATCATACGCGTCGGAAGCGATGCAGTTTGGCGGAGGGTTCGCAGAGGTGAGACCGGCAAAGGCAACGCCGGAAACGACAGGACCTCCCGGACAATGAACATAGAGCCAGAAGGGTTACATCCACGTAATGCCACAATTTGGCCTGGAAATAAACTAAGCGACACTTGTTGTTTGCCTTCACCCTGTAGCTCAAGCGACAACTTGAATGGCACTCGGGCTCCGGACCCCAGTCGTCTGCTAGTCTCAAGGAGCACTGAGGTCTCATTAACCTTCGATGAATCCGCCGCATGAACCGAATCCGACACTATTCTTCCAACAACAATAACATCTTCATGCGTAATCGCAGCTGGATTTGAGAGATTTTCGGCCGCGGTGACCAGGACCGCGTCTGGCTTGTCGCTCTTCCGTACTTCGTCTGCCAGTTGTTCCTGGATTAGCTCCGCAAATCGCTCTATCCGCTCATCCAGGTATTCTGAAGCCTCAAGCAGTACCTGGCGCATGGTTCTGTATTGATATTTCTTTATGTCCATAAATGCTGTAATTTTGGCTTTCTCGGGCGATGTGTGTAGCCTGTCGATTTCAATCTCGCCGTTCAATGTCTCAAGCACCTTGCCCGCGTCAGTCCGCGTCGCGAACGTACTGTTCCTAATATGTCGTATTAGCTAGATCTTTCGAGCTCACGTCACAATACGTTTTCTTACTTATCAGAAAAAGGCGAGCTCTTCAGTGGCGTCGGCGTCGCAGCCGATCCGGCAAATCTCCGTTTCGCAGGCGTGACTCCCGGCGCAAGAGACGAACCTATCTGAGCGGTACCCCCATTGGCCGAGCGCTGCTTCATTTGTTTCCGCTCAAGCTGCGCCTGAAATTCCTGCCGCAAGTCGTCAAGCAATTGTTTTGTCACTGGAACTGTAGAAATGTCACATTTGCCTGCAAGTTCGAGCCTGTAGGATTCGATTTTGTAAAAGAGGTCAGACGGACTCAGGGCGTAGGACTTCTGTAAGGACTCGCACATGGACTCAATTTCTGGGTCGATATTATCACCCAGATGTACCGCCATGGTAGATTCCTCTATTGATGGCATAGTAGACGTGTCCCGACTGATGCTGCTATAGTTGATGTGTGGATGCTATGGATGGATGAAGCGAGAACGCGTCGAGCAGTCATTGATGCTAGGGTTGGGGCTAGCTCTGCGCGTCTCAGAGAAGCGCGTCACGTTCGCGTTTGCCCTAAGGGAAGAGCAATTTCGGTCCCGGTGACTACGAACGATCGAAGAGCAAGCTAGAGAATAATGGTTTATTGACATAATATAAAATTCATGTTCGGATAATCGCATGTCGGACAAGCGTTACAAATATTCTTAAATAAATAATTGTTAATGTACACACGCAAATAGAGACCGCGAGAACCCCGTTCGCTCCATCCAGAAGTCATATAATAACCACCCAAAGAAGATATCGTATCCTATCCAACACAGTCCCAACATTCTGGACATTGTCGGGCCGATGGCACTCCGGCTTTGTGATTCTGCAGACTTTTAGCATGTTATTACTTGTCGAAGAAAATTTCATGATGGCGTTGAGATAATTCTGCAAGAGCGTTCGCATTGTCCATATCTAGGATTAACAGTCAATAACTACCGTAACCGGACTAATTAATTTGTACAGTCATGACGTACCGATATTCGTGCCAAAATCAATTCCGTCGAGCATTTTCATTGACAGGTCAGGCTGTACCCTGCCAATAACTTCATAGACGTTTCCTTCTTTGAAATTGCTGTCCTATATTCAATGTAATACAGTCAATACTAGACCCCTAAGACTTTGATTCGGTAGGTAGGATGTTACGTACTCTAGTGGCATATACAGTGACTGATCCGGCAGCGTCAAGCGTGGCAGTTTCGCCGCGAACTTCTGTAACCTTGCCGATCAGACGAACAGGTTTGCCCTGAAATAAATGCAATAATGGAGCGTTGGCACGGGGAGTAATTTCGCTGCTCATGGTAAATAATAAGTTTGCGCGGAATATGTTAGACAAATTGTAGACCCTTCGGATGGCTGTTTAGTGGAAACTCGAAATGGGAAGATCCCAACCGTGTTGCTGTGGTCGCCGCACGTGCACGCGCGCTTACAGTTTTCCGCGAATTAGAAACACAACTGCAGTAATCTTTTGCCGAAAACACAAATTATATGCCACCCACATACTTAATATCTAATAAAATCCAAAATTTACTCCTCATATATTTTTATCCTGTAAACTGGAGAATTGGGCGTAGCTTCTATGTCTTTTAATGTTCCTAACCGTTTATCGCATACGGCATTCCGGTATACCCAGATGTCTGCAAGGACATATATTGATAATAAGTAGAGCATACATAAGTCAAATGCGGCCTACTATATCTATGCCAATTACACCGCCCGAGGAACCTCTCCCCTCTCTGTGCTATAATCGATGAACCATTGTTTCACCTTCTCGCCCATTATGGCCATCTGTCCAGACAATCGCCAGGGGATATCCATCTTATCCATAACAACTTCCACAAACCTCGCCTTGCTTTCCGCCTCAGCGAATTCCTTGCTCGCCAGCAAGTCCTCCAATGTCTTCTTTGAAGTGACTTGGGCGGCAAAGTACTTGCTCTCGTCCGCACCGAACGTCTTAAACAATTCAGTCCAATGCCAGTTGGGCGAGATGTCATTGTATTTGGCTTCTGGTCCGTGAATTGCGCGCTCAATTGTGTATCCGCTGTTATTAATTAGGAAGATGATTGGGTTATATCCATTCCTTGTAATTGTGGACAATTCCTGAATCGTCATCATTGCGCTGCCATCACCTTCGAACAGTACGACACGTGCCTTGGCACCTCCCTCAGCGTCGATTTCTCTCTGAGCCACACAGGCTCCTAGTGCAGCGGGTAGAGCGAAACCAATGGAAGAGTAGTACAACTGGGTGGTAAAATTAATGTTTTTTGGAAACCTTGCGTCGTTAATACCATACTGTGCAGTGCCCGAATCTGCAAATACGATATCATTAGCCTGTAAGAAGTTGTCTCCGATATACTTGTAGAAATATGAGTTCGAGATGTCTGCCGGAGATTCAACAACTTTAGGCGGACCAATGTTGAATGACTCCGCAGTCCTAAATTTGGCCAACTTTGACTTGTCAATCTTCGTGACAAGCTTCTCCAAAATTGGAAGGAAATGAAGCCCTTCATGACGCACACCAAAGACTTCGACATAGGAAGGATGTAGCACAATCAAATGCTTGTCTTCGATAAAGCGCGTGAAGCCACCCGTATTCGAGTCGCTGATCAACGGTCCGATGTTGATGACCACGTCTGATCTTTCGACAGCTTCCGCAACACCAGGGAGCGACAACCGGCCATTATATTGCCCGACAAACGCAGGATGATCTTCGTCAACGAAACCTTTTGCCATGTCGGTGGAAAACGACGGGATTCGAGTCTTGTCGATAAGTTCCATGACCAACTTGCGTGAGCGATGACGGCGAGCAAGAATATCGACTAGAATTGTCGGCGACTTAGATTTGTAAATTGCGTCAAGGATTTCGAGCACGAGTGCATCTTCGAGGGAAGGATCGGGGTTGATGATCTTGAATTTCAGCTCCATATCCAGCTTAGATTTAGGGACTGGCGCGTTAACAATGTCTAAGTTTCGTTAGCACCATTCGCTACAAACCACAAAACAATGTTAACTTGCCAAGTGGAACATAAATGTATCCAGGCAAGGATTTGCGCCAAATTGTAATCAGCACACGATCAATCTCTTCTGTAAGTGTGTCGACGTCGTCCAGGACAGCACAAACGCACCTCACCGGAGCGCTCATTCGCTGATACACATGGTGATCGGGGCTTTCTGAGTCTGACCCTGCAGGCAGTGTATGATGCATCCACATGCGATACTCCATCTCGGGACGTGCCGGCGTTCCGACGATGTGCAAAACAGGAACATGCTCAGCAAAGGCACCAGAGACGCCGTTAATGGCTGACAGTTCGCCAACGCCATATGTCGTGACAAGAACCCCGGGTAGACCACGGACACGGCCGTAGCCATCGGCAGCATAGGCGGCGTTGAGCTCGTTGCAGTTGCCGACCCAGTCGAGTCCCTCGACGTTGAAGATGTGGTCGAGGAGGGTCATGTTGAAGTCGCCAGGACATCCGAGGATTTTGGTGATCCCAAGCTGGTGAATACGTTGGAAGAGGTAATCGCCAAGAGAGACCGTCTCCGTCTCCGTCTCCGTCATCGTCATTGTGTCAGATTGTCGAAAAATTGGTAAGGAAGGATAAATTGGGTAATATTAATTGATATAGCACAGAACAGAAGGGATAGGAGCAGCAGTAGTTTTATAGGTGTGACGGCGTTCATTATGGCCGCCGCCTTGACAGTCAATTGGTATAGATCGGACCATTGCCGGTTACGGGGAGCGGCATTTTGCCAGTGAAGGATGTGTGGCAATGAGTGGAGCAGGTGACGGAGCGGGTGATTTGTGCCTGTCACCGGGCAAGGTGAGACGCGATCTGAACAAGCACCGGCGATGATGTCCCATATGGCTTGACGTCATGCCACCTCCCAACCGAACACTTCCTCGTCTGATTTCCACTCACATTGTGAACAGCTAATCCGGGACCACGCCACTTTTTGGTTTACTCTCTTACGCCGCAATCCAATTGCTTAGCAGCATTCGCGCATTCCCCTGATGACAGGTACCGGTCTTATTATGCACGGTGTCGGCCCACCGCACCTCGACAGAGCCGCGCTGATCACGGAATTTGTGTTCGATGTGTCCGGCACTTTCCGGGTTCCGAGACAGACGTGTAACCCTTACCTCTACTATACTGCGCGGCAAGAGCTCCCACATTTCTTAGTTATTCTTGTCTCGCAACCACGCAACTTGTTAATATGCAAAATTGCATCGATTAGTTACAATCGTATCTAATTTGCTAATTGCTATGCTCTATACGGCTCAAAATATTATACATACTTACTCATCACCCTAGTCTCACCATCTTCTTCAACCGTCCAATCCAAATTCCATTTAGCCACTCTCATCACATAATACATGAAATACGCAAAAAGTGCCTAGCTGTCTGCTTGACTGTCAGTATTATTCCGACCGGGGAGCACATTGATCGGTCACACTCTTATCTATTTGCTATGCCCTATATGATTATTCCTCACCCTAGTCTCACGGTCTTCTTCAGCTTTCCAATCCAATTCCATTTGGCCACTCTCATCACATAATACATGAAATACGCAAAAAAGATATTACACACGACAAAGCCCAAGAACACGCCAAGATCTCTCCACCTCGTTGAGTAACTGAACCCGATCTGACGCAAGTAGTCATCGCCGACGGTGTACTGGCAGAACTGACAGTTCGAAGTTGCGTCCGGGTTGAGTAGCGTGCCGACAGAATAGTTCTCAACCCAGAAGCCAGCAAACTCGTCGCATGTCATGTTCGATGGCGGTGTGAAGGTCGCGAGTTCGGCCTCGCCGCAGATAACTGGAACATCATGCACTGCTGTAGTGACGAGTGCGCGCATAATCCAGCTCAAAGGATTGACCCAGTAAATGAAGTGCTTATAGAATCCGTTCAAGGCGGTATACGGAATCATGATACCAACTGTGACCTCCGTGATAACGAAGAAGAACGGGTTGATGATACCCGCCGTAATCAACGAAGGAACAAAAGCTCCAAGCCATATCGCAAGATAATTGTGCCAGAGCTGCAGCAGGAGAACAACGAAGAACCCGAATCCAGCAATTGATGCCTTCATTTCCATGCCAGGCATATACCAGAAAATCGGGAAGAACGTAACGGATCCAAGAATCGCGTATGGCGTCACAGTGATAAGGTATGCAGAAACCAGCGCGATCCAGGAATACACCTTCGAGTTCCGTTCACGAAGTTCGTACAAGTCTCGCGCCAGGATGAATTGAATCTCAATCGCGTTAATCGTCGGGATGCTGACGATAATAGCAAAGAACATCAAGAACCCCCGAGACTGCATGTCAAGAATCGTATTTTTGAGTTGGAAAAACACAACACCAGAAATAATGCCACAGATGACAGAGTTGAAAATTACCGAGTACCCGAATGAAGGGGTTCTCCAGAAAATCAGCCATAAGCGTATGGTAACAGCCTTGATCTGCTCCATCAATGGCGCCGCATACTCCAGATCTTCGCCCGGCCGCTGTTCCGTGGAAATAGTACCTTTTCTCGTTTCAAGCAGCCGGCTGATTTCATTGCCCAGGTTCTGCTTTTCTTCTGAGTCCTGCCATACTCGGAACCAATCCGTCTTTGATCGACGAATACCTGCACCAACAACTTCCAAAATGTACTCGGCCGGATTCTCGTCTGGTGCCGGAGGAGCCGCTCGTTTCGAAAAATAACTGATAACAGACGACCCGCCATTGTCCCCAATTGGTCCAAAATATGCGGTCTTGCCGCCCCGATTCAAAAGCAAAAGGTTGTCAAACTGATTAAACAGAATACTAGATGGCTGATGGATCGTGCAAATAATACTGAGATTCTCAACTCGAGCAAGCCGGCGGAGGAATGTTACAATAGAAAATGCGCCTTCGGAATCAAGACCAGACGTCGGCTCGTCCAAAAACAACAATCGCGGCTTAGATGCCAGTTCTATTCCGATTGTCACACGTTTGCGTTCTTCGACGGATAATCCACAGCCAACATAGTCGATAAGCGCGTCCGCAATTGGACCGAGATCAAGGAGCTTGATAATATCTTCGACATACGCATACTTCTCGGCCAGGGAAACATCTGCGGGCTGTCTCAATCGAGCAGAGAATCTCAGCGCCTCTCGGACAGTTTGGTTTGCTTCATGAAGATCCTGTTGCTCCACAAATCCCGTCGTTCGCTGGAAGTCTTTGCCCAAAGCCGATCCGTTAAGAAGATATTCACCGGTAACCGTTCCAAATGTCATACGCTGCGAAAGTGTGTTCAGGAGCGTCGTCTTGCCAGCGCCGGAGGCGCCCATCAAAGCAAGTAATTTGCCAGGTGCAGCGTACCCTTCGACGTCGTCCAAAAGCTGACGTGGACCATTTGCGGTCGGAATAACGTAATTCACGTTTCGGAAAGTGAATAGAGGTCCCTCCTGCCTGACAGGTGACGATTTCTCTCCATCGATCTCCTTCTCAGACGTAGTTGGCGATGATGGAGTTGTCGTGGCTGTGCCAGGGACAGTCGTCGCCATTGTCGAGTGCGACTGCAGTTGCGCCGAATTGCGCTGCTTGACAAATCGTTTGACTTGACCTCCGGCTGCAGTGCTATAAGTGATCAACTCCGACCCGACCACTTGTACGATCAGGAAGAACACAAAATACGCAATGAGAATACCGAAGTTGCGCCACAGGTCTTGTCGTTCGTAACCAAACTGTATGGTCACGTATCGATCGCCATTAACGTATTTTTCTCCAGGCTCAGATCCAGGGAGTGCGCAAGCTTGGTTAGTGATATCGACTGGCGATCCATGTGGGCCGAGCGCGGGAACCAACTGATCAGGCGCGCAGAGCATTTCGCGGTGATGAAACTCATTGGACATAAGTGCTGAGAAGGCGTATGATAGCGGGTCTATATAGTAGATCCAACGGTACCACCACGGCATCGAATATTGCGACTTGACGTACCCTCCTGCAAAGGCTAAGGCGTAGAGAATCATACTAACAAGTCTGAGACAGGCATTGAAGTCATTCGAGAACACTGCGACGGCACGGTAGAAAGAGAGCAGTCCAAAAGTTGACGTCAAGATCAAGAGGAGACTCGTAAAAAACTGTCCAGGCGTCCGTGCAAGGTCCGACAGGAAGTAAAGGAATAGAATGTACACAGTGATCTGAACGAATAGGAGTGGCAACTCCGCAATCGTTTTTGCCAGCGCCAATGCGGATTGCCGATACATACCGAATGATTGATGTTTATTCGCAAGACTTCTGCCCGCGATAACCATACCCGACTCAATCATCAGCACCCACCCGTTGAAAACCAGAGCGAAGAAAAGAATTCCGCCTCTGTTGAATGCGCCACTGGTGTCCTGCTTGATGTTATAGAACAGCGATCCAAAAACCAGGCCAATAACAACCGAGTTTATTAATTTCGACCGCAGAGAAACCTGATCCTGCCACTGAAGCTGCAACTGCCGCATAACGAGGTAGCGTACTTGCTGCACGAACGACACTGTGTAAGGACTAGCCTTGCTCAAACTTTTTGCTTTTTGCATTTCGACTGCCTTAACGAACTCTGAAGCCGAAGCGTGCCCAGTGTTCTGCAATTCAGTGTGATACTCCTCGATCTCTTTCAGGGAATCTGTATAATATCGAGATGCCTTGAACGCCGCTTCAAGAGCTTCCGGAGTCTGTGGTGCCAGATCCTCAAAACCCGGTCGTATCCGGCGTTCTACGGGATGTGTAACGGATGTAAGGAAGTCAGCAGTCGTTACCGTAGGCAGCGATTCGAATCCAAGATCGAAGAAGTACTGTCGAGCTTCATCTGCCGGGCCAAAGAATATCTGGCGCCCCGAATCAATCAAGCATACTTTGTCGAACTCACGATATAGAGACTCGCCAGCCTGGTACAGGGTCACAATAGTAGTAGAGTGCATCAGATCCGTCATTATTCGCAGTGAACGGATATAATCAACAGCTGTCGATGAATCCAGCCCTCTAGTAGAGTTATCAAACGCGACAATTGCGGCTCTGTTGGCCAGGACCTAATGATTGTTAGGCTGTAAACAAGTTAACATATCTAGGAAACACTTACCTCCGCAATCGACACTCGCTTTCTTTCACCTCCAGAAACGCCTCTGGCAGCCGCATCACCACCCACTAAGGTGTTCAAAGTGTGCTCAATACCAAACATCTTAACATACAAGTTAAGAAGCTTGTCCACAAATTCCGCTCTGGTCTCTCCATGAATTCGCATCGCCGGGGTCTTCAAGCTCAATGCAAACCGCAGTGTCTGAGCGACTGTCAACGTCGATATATGATTGTCATCCTCAGAGTTGAAGATAATTTCTCCCCGATATTGTTCGGCGGCTGTTTCAGCATCGATGCCATCGTAAATAACCTCGCCATCGACCGCAACATATCCATCTCGTTGGTTGGTAAGAGCACGTAGTAATGTCGTAGTACCAGAACCGGGAGAGCCCAGCACAAGAAGCATTTCTCCCGCTCGGACAAGTCCATTGAACTCCCGAATAATTGTCCGCATGGGTGGCTTGGGTCGTAAACTCGCCGGACCGTGTGCTTTGATAAAGTTCCAGATGTCCAGCCCGAAGAATCCCAAAAATGCGTCGCTAAATGTCTGGACATAGTTCGCGCCGCTTCCAACTCCCGTGACCGTGAGATTCTTAAATGACACACCGATCTAGAGCGATTGTTAGCGGTGTCCCCTAATAGCAATTCCATATTCAACGTACCCTCTTTGGTTTGAGACCAGAGTCATGCTCCTTCTTCGTTTCATTCCTTATCCAAGCTTCCAAATCCCAGCCTTCCTCGTCGTCATCGACCGCGTTCTTCTCAATATCATATTCTCCGGCATCCGAACGCGCTGAAGTAATCCGTGAAATCCTCGAGGTGCGCGATAACTGTTGTCGAAGTTCCTCAAACTCTTGCTCCGCCTGGGCGACATCAACACCAACACCCTCGACATCCTCACCCCACCGACCGTCGCTAATCGTGGCGTTACGCTGTTCGCATGCTCCCAATGTGGATGCCATCGAGCCACTGCTGCCTGGCGTCGACATTGCGTAACTGCTGGACCGGGTTTGATACTACAAACGTATATGATTCTCTAAGGTAGGTAGGGTATAATATATATCTAGTGTAGCTATGGCAACATGCACTATCTAATTTCAAATCCTACGAGACTGCGGACGAACTGGAGGCCCCTGCTGACCAACTCGACCATCCGATTAGCAACAAAGCGCGTGAATTTCAAATCCCACGGGAGCGAGATGAATTTATGGTCCCAACTGACCGACCAAAAACCGACGGAGTGAAAATTTAACGTGAATCTTTTCACGGGTGTCGGGGATATGTATCGAGGAGCACCGTATATCGGTCTTTACATCGCAGGAAATTTGTTGGCCGATAGCAAATAAGGTTTACAACTTCAGAACAGTTAGCTAGAGCTTAATAACAAGCTTCACACGTTCGGTGGTGACTAATAGACTCTTTCTACACAATCATGTAGTCCGAAAAGAAGTAATATATATGACTTTATCGGCAATTGTAATTATTTCCACTTAAATTCGAATGAGTCACTCCGCGCAAACAGTCTTCGAAGAGAAATGAGTACAAGTGCAGACGCCAGCTTACAAATCGCATGCGGTGGCGCAAACAGGCGTTCTGGCATGCGCAGACCTGAACCTACCGGCAATAATTAATTAACGTTTCGGCTGCAGTGGGGCGCTGCCTGAATGGAACAAGAACAAAGCTGAAAGACCTTCGGAGTTGTGAAGTGGATCCCAAAGAGGAATAGTGTGCTTACTCTCCGAATGTCCGAAAATTATTAGTTATTAAAATTAAAATTAATGATTTTTATCTAAAGCTTGGGGTTATCCCTTCGTCTCCTGTTCAGCACCCGTCTTTCCCCGCAAGCTATTTCGGCGTAAGTCGAGGAACCTAATCCAGGTCAGTAAGACGACCCGAGGTCGCTATTCTGCTGAAACCGAATTTCTGGGATACTGACCGCCATCGGAGAACCAATGCGAACTAATAAGAATACGATAAATATTATAACTATACCAATTAAATGGACAAAGTAGCTGCCCTCCGCTAAACACTTGGTCGGCCCACGGCCGATGCCTTATTAATAATGATAGTACACTAGACAATGCAACCCTAGCCCTAAAGAAATGGCACTTTCCAAAATCAAAGATTTTGCTTATAAACGCGATCCATTGGCTATGTGCATCGACGTCGTCGCTGTTCTCGATATTCACCTCCTCCGCTTTACGCGTGTGTACACTAGTACGAACGCCGTGCCTATAGCTTAAGCTCGCAGTTCCTAGCATTTCTCATCAGCGCCAACGAGAAGTCTTAGTGGTGGCTACTGCATACGGAGTGGCAATGGCAGTCGTTCTAGTGTTTCATCACTCCAAATACATTGTACTTTAGTAGAGCGTTGGAGGATATTCACCTATCCTATCGTAACACTGAGTGTTGTTACCCTTCATTTTAATGTAGACAACCTATCCTTTTTAATTTAGCTAAACAAAAAAAATAATCCGTGAAATCAAGCAATGGGTAGAACAAAAGCTTAGAAAACGAAGTCAATGAATGGCACGCTAAATAAGATCCTATTAAGCTTCTCTTCGATAGACAAGACTTGTGTGGACCGATCCGACATCGTTTTACCAACCTCATGGATTTGGATTCCAATTCGGCGACACAATCAAAAGATAGTGCCTCATCCTGGCTCCGGCTAGAACTGATAGCGTCGGCAGCCCTTCTTTAGAACGAGACTCCAAACAGCTAGAGGGATTCAAAGCCCTCCTACTGCTCATCTGGAGCGTCAGCCTCCTCACCATCGGCCCAGGAACAAATGGAGAGAAACTACCCGCAGCAATTTCAGAACCGGAGAGTCTCCGCGAGGAGAATCGATAAGTGCTCCGGTGGAGCTACTTATCGTCATGACTAACATATCACTCCTAGATAACCTCGGCCTCTATTCGCATGGACAATAGCAGCCACAGAGTCGTTTGGTCATATAACAGTCAACGCCTGGACTCTGTTCACGTACACGTCAGATTCGCGTTGTCATCGTCCGATGGAACTTCACTCTACATGCCACGTTCGGCGATTATCCTGTGAAGAAAGACGACATTCCAGCATCAATAGGTTTAATGGTCGTCTTCGCCCTCCTGAGCGCCGTCAACATGGTCATCCAGTGGAGCAATATCGCTCGTGGCTACAAGTTCGTTACATCAACCGCCTCTGTAATTCACTGCATTGCACGGATCGGTATCACTAGTGTCCTGGTCACGCTCATTGTCACGATGTCAGCGTACTACGATGTCTCAGCATCGACTCAGAAAAGTTACTTGACGTTCCGCAAAGTCGCGATGATATACTTTGTTCTGGTAGAATGCACGCCTCTTCTGACGCTCGCTGCAGTGTACCCGATTCAGAGTCACACAACGACAAGACGTGGCCGACTCTTTACGCATACTGATCGAGAGATACTCAGGCACATACCTGCCGGACTCGGTTCTAAACGCAAATCGCGCTCAGCGACACCAGAAAACTGAGCACGTTATACAACCACGCGGTGTGCGGAGTAAGTCGCTAATTCTTATCGTTAATGGCGACACTCGTTCTCACCTTTATCACTGCTGTGCCGGCGACGAGCATTTTCGAAGTCGCAACGTTGAACGAAGAGTCGCGGTACGATTACAGGGCGACGATGTACATGTGTATCGGGCTAGCGGAACCGGTAATCGCGATCGTGTGGATCATTGGCAGAGTCGAGATGATGTACTACATCGCGGACCAGAAATGGGGCGGATCTATTAGAACTGTGTGCGATGCTGCATACACCTCGTACGAGTTATGGAGGGCCAATTGAGACATCGATATACTACTAGCTTGGCGTCTGTTAATATAGGTTGACTTCGATGGCAAATGATTCAATTGAAGCATAGTCTTGTACTTACTTTGGCTAAATAATACATTCGCTTAGTTCCGAATATCTGTAGTTGGAACCAAGCTATATATTGAAACTAGATACGCATTTGGAGTGTCGTACCTCCGACCCCTCGAAGTTGCAGTCGCCAGGTAATTGTACCAGAACGCGAATAAATGCATTGTTCCATATACGCCTTGAACGCCTGAATCGCATTATATACACAATATTTACACTAGAATCGGACCTGGCCATATGACTATTAATCGTCTGACCTGCCTACAGCAAGGTTGAATCTTTCTCCGTCACTCCCTTCCTGAACCTCGATCGGTCCGATAATCGGTTCCAGGGCCACGGGAACCCACTCCGCGGCGTCCCCTTCAAATGTCCACTTTGTTCGATTTGCATACGAGCGTTCAGGTTCCATCTCAGGGAAGTCGTCCTCGCCTTCACTGTCATCAATGTCGATGTTGAATACAGCTACTTTGCCGCCCTGCATACGTATGCGGTCGACGTATCCCGCGGCAGGGTATACAGTTCCGCTTGTGCCTATCACCAAAATCAAATCGACTTTACCAGCCGATATGAAATCGTCTGCAGCCTTGACTGCGCGCCATGGCAGCGCCTCACCGAACCACACAACACCAGGTCGAAGGAGTCCGGTATGACATTTTGGGCAATGAGGCAGACCGGATAGCGGTATATGTGCATACGGCGCCGATATTTCCGATGCGATCGCAAGTTCCGGAGTGAGTGGATGCGTGAAATGGTTATCTTCCTGGAAATCGCAATAAAAAGATGTGCACTTGAGCGAGAACAGGCTGCCGTGCAAATGTAATAGCTGATTGGGCGGATGATTCGCGCGCGTCGACAGGCCGTCGACGTTCTGTGTGAGAGTAAGAAAGTCAGGCATACGCTTGGCGAGCTCTGCAAGAGCGTAGTGCGCTTTGTTTGGCATTGCCTGGAGCGCGGCTGCTCGTCTGGCGGAGTAGAACTGCCATACTAGAGATGGATCGTTGCTGAATGCTTCCGGCGTTGCCAATTCCATGGCATCGTAATTCCGCCATAATCCACCAGTGCCGCGAAAAGTTGGCAGGCCGGACGATGCCGATAGGCCCGCTCCAACTGAAATGATATACATTAGCCCACGGATGATTCCAGCACTGAGACAGATTTACCAACCTAAAGCAAGGATGCGCTTCGAGGATCGGAGGTACGCCTGAAATGACGCGAGATTGGCAGCAGCCGAAGGCGTCAATGTCTCTAGCTGTGTAGATGGTGTGGGAAAAACGTGATTGTCGAACTGGTAAGGCACTGCCGATCGTGATACTGGATGGTCAACAGTCATCGGATAGCTGACAGTGGGTATGAGCCCCGATCCAAAAAACTGGATATCTGCCCAGATTCAAGTGGATCGTTGGAATTGACAGTTGTAGGAGAAGTAATCGTAAAAATGAGGGTCGCAGAATAGAATCGTGAGGTATGTTATATTCTGTGGGCATCTCGCGCTTGTCCAACTCACTGTCAAGTGTGTCGAATAGCCGACAGTATTTGGGTTTTGTTAATTGATGGGGACTGCGCGCACTAGTCTTTATAGAGTAACACTACGATGCTCTTTGCATGTCTATCTAAATTTAAATAAGCTAGTGACTTTGCGCTTTAGGAAGTTTGATACTTTGGGTCAAGGGACGTACTCTAGCCACCTTAATCACACCGCGGGGCCATAGTCATGCGAGTGGAATAGTATGAATATGCAGTATATTTCTCACCAACTTGGTTGGCAAGCGTCTGGCGCAAGGGCAAGCCGTAGGAGAGATTGTGCAATCGTCACGGGGCCGCGGTAACTGTGATTCATATACCTGTAGACCCTGGCCGCCAAGGCGGTCCTGGCATCACTGCAGCACGTCCCGGGAATGGTATGAGAGCTGCAATGCTGGCGCACGGGGAAGACCTGTCCGCAGCTCAGAAGAACGGTGATGTGAACTTTGCACGTCCTGGTGCTCAAGTTTGCGGCGCCGTGCCAGATTGCTGTTTGTGTGGGGGCTTAGTCAGAATTGGGGTATTTTTGATTTGGTTCGGTTCTTTGGGGCTCGCGGTCTGGCGGCGCGACAGATGCGGCACAAGTGCTAATATTTGCGCAGGTGGGGGTTGTGGGTGCGAGGAGATGACGTCGGCGGATATGGCGAGACGACGAGTGTCGAGAGTGTCGACGAGGCAGGCTCGACACCACAGTGAGAAATGAAAGAGCCTGTTAGCGGCGCCTAAACTGAAAGCCTTGGGAAGCCCTTCAGGCTTTCCACTGCTCACCTTCTCCTTCCTGTTCGTCTGCTCTATCGGCCGTTTGAATCCACTACTGCTTCTCTCACACGACCGCCGCTTGCCTATCTCTGCTCGTCACTCGCTGCTTGACGCCTCTTGTTCGCACTCCACATCAGTTCCTGCTGCTGCACGAACCCCAGTAGTGCCATAGTTGTCTCGCTGGCGAGAACATCGTCTCCGTGTCTGCTCTTCTCTCCATCAGGTGTGTTTCAGTTTCTGCTCCCATGTCCCCTCCAATTGACCTCCGTTCTGTACACTCTGTCATTGCAAGTTGTGTCTGCAGTGTTGACCGGACATTGCGAATACTTGATTGTGTACCTGTTCGTGCCTACTGACATGTTTTCCTCGAACCAGTAGTGTCCTTCGATTCCTCTCCCCAACTCATATTCTCTCATCCTCTCGTACTCGGTGCTCCGCTCGCGCTCTGTGCCACTTCACAAACACTTAACTCTGTACCATGGCGAACCTAGACCCTGAGACCGTGGCCGACGTCATCGACTGGAACACCTTCGGCCAGATACTCGAGATGGATGACGACGAGGATGACAGAGAGTTCAGTCGGAGTATTGTCTGGAACTTCTTCGAGCAGGCAGAGAATACTTTCACACAAATGGACACAGCCTTGTGAGTCTTATCCCCCTCCTTGGTCTATTACTTTGGCTGCTTATACTGATGGAAAGTTTCCGCGGGGCCACCACTCTCTGATATGTGCTAACATGAGCTTGTTTGCAGAACCAATGGCGACTTAGATCAGCTGTCATCACTCGGACATTTCCTGAAAGGATCTTCTGCTGCCCTGGGTCTCACCAAGGTCAAGAACTCGTGTGAGAAAATACAACACCTGGGAGCTAAGAAGGATGAGACAGGTACGACGGAATTGAATGACCCAGAGTTCTGCCTCAAGGAAATCCATACTATTCTTGAGTCCGTGCGGCAAGAATACGCCGAGAGCGAGTCATTTCTACGGAAATATTACGACAGTGAAGAATCTGGATCGAATTAAGACAGTATTTAAGTTTATGACAATACGCAACGAATAAATATCTATGACAATGATTATATCGATGGGTTAGCTTATGCTAACAAGATGTTGAAAAGATTAATGGACAGAGATGATCATGTTCATTGCCTTAAGGGTAATTTTGAACCGTTCGCACTTTTCTGTTTCTTTTGTGGATAACAATAGGGGGAGGTATCATTTCCGGGATTGTTTTGATTTTAATGTACTAAGTAGAGATTTTTTGTATCCGATTGTTCTCGTGGGTTTGTTTTTTGCGTGTCTTAAATTTTCACAATCAGTGAATCTATCTTGTGCTTGTGGTGCTCTCATACCAAATCGACAAGTACACAATGAATTGTCCAGTAACATAGGTTACGTCAATTACAATAGGTTCATAATTTACCAAGTAATTTTACCATGATGTCCGGTCATTTTCTCAATTGCCGTCCAGTCTCTGCGTTATAACTATCAGAATTAACAATCGATAATTTGTGCATTCTAGAGTTTGCCTGTAAAAGAAAGGAGTAGTTATTACTAAAAACAACTGGTGGGCAAAGGAACAGTAGCGTCACATTGCGTCCGACAACGATCGACACGGAGTATTCGTGTCGCCCTACGTCATTCATTGAACAAAGCGGGGCCTTTGGTAGCTCAGTTTGCCAAAATATGACGTCTTTAGGGCTACCACACTTCTGAGCGCGACTGGAACGCGTGAACGTGAACGTGACCGACGCGACTGAAGCGTTTTTTCAAAAAAGTACGAACTTGAAACCGCCGAGTAGGCAGTTCTGGAGAAGTAATGGGCTCTAACGAGATGCAAACTGGCGGCAACCAAGTTGTCCACTGCCCGGCTTGCAATAAGCAGATCCCACTTCAGCACATGAATAAGCATCTCGATACGACCTGTTTGTGGGCACCGTCTCCTACAATACCAGCTACTCCGGCCTCGCGCTCGATCTCGGATCTCTCTGAGCAATCGCACGAATCGAATGAAAAATACTCAAGCCCGCCGACGTCTCGGCAAAAGGTCTCAGAGTCGACCGCCAAGAATCAAGGGCATGTGGCATCGATATTTAATCGCCCCGGTGGAGCGAAGAGAACGAGCTCTACTGACGAGGAACTACTTCGTGGGACAGATGTCCCTGTTACACCTGAGGATGATAGGAACGTAAGGAGACGCATAGACGAGCAGCCAAAGTTCCAACACTCGACTACGACAAATATAATAAATTCAAAGTCCAACGGAATGAAAAGTGCGAAGGATGTGAAACCTTTGGCTGACCGTGCGAGACCGAAGAATTTAGACGAGTTTGTGGGACAAGATAATTTAGTCGGGAAGGAGCACGGCATCCTGCGAAGGTTTATAGAGAGTAGGTGACTTTGATATGGGCGCTCGTTACAGAGTGGGTCTGACATACGTTAGGCGATTCATGTCCGTCATTAATATTCTGGGGACCATCTGGAGTGGGCAAGACTACATTAGCAAGAGTATGTGTCTAACCAAACCAGAAAACGTTACTCCGGCAACAGCGAGCTAACTTGCAGAAAAGATTATTGCACGGTCCACCAAGGCTCGTTTCGTGGAACTGTCAGCGACTTCCGCAAGTATAGCTGACTGCAAAAAAGTGTTCGATGAAGCGCGAAACGAGTTGCGCCTTACCGGTCGCAGGACGTATTTATTTTTAGACGAGGTGCACAGGTTTAACAAGGCCCAACAAGATGTATTCCGTAGGTACTCCTTAAGTCGAGTCATCCATCTCATACTGACCTCGTACATAGTACCTTATATCGAGCGAGGTGACATAGTGCTTATTGGCGCGACTACTGAGTCAGCTCCCACTCGCATTTATGATCTGCCACAAAATACTGACTAATGACGTAGAAATCCGTCGTTCAAAGTGAATTCGGCATTGATTTCCCGCTGTCGTGTTTTTATATTGCAAAAGCTTTCTCAAGATGAATTGTACACTATCATCAGTCGTCTATCATTATCACTGGCATCAGAACTCGCACCGGATATTAGATCTTGCGAGACCGGGGTGTTCAACGAAGACGCGCTCCGTTACCTTGCGGGTCTGGCAGACGGCGACGGCCGCACGGCTATCAATCTTCTGGAAATCCTGATCAACTCAAGGTCACACTCATCATCATCCACTATAACATTGGACCGAGTCAAAGCAGACCTCCAACGAACGCACTTACTCTACGATCGGCTGGGCGACGAGCACTATGATACAATATCCGCGTTTCACAAGTCAGTACGAGGATCCGATCCGGATGCCACTCTCCTCTATTTAGCAAGAATGCTGGAATCAGGTGAATCGCCATTATATGTTGCACGCAGGATGATCCGCATCGCGAGCGAGGACGTCGGATTGGCGGATGACTCGTGTCTTCCGATTGCCGTCGCCGCTTATACTGCTGTCGAAAAGGTTGGCATGCCGGAATGCGACATGGCGTTAGCCCATTGCGCCGTCAAACTCGCGTTGGCGAAGAAATCTGTCAAAGTTTATAGGGCATACAATGCCGCGAAAGATAAAGTGCACAACGATCCGGAATTTAGTTCTGCTCCGATCCCCATTCATTTGCGCAACGCACCCACAAGGCTGATGAAAGAGATTGGCTACGGCAAGGATTATAAATATAACCCCGACTATGAAAGCGGACAAGTTCAGCAAGAGTACTTTCCAGAGAAGTTACGAGGCACAAAATTCCTATCCGATCTCGATTTGGGGACCAAATTGGATGCAGACTTGTACGCAGACATGATGTTGGACAGTCAAGCTCATTTGGATGTATTATGAGCAGTTTTCTAACCACTCATTATAGATCTGGAGTTATTGATTTTCGGTTTACATTTATTAAATTTATCTTTCTACTCAGTAAGACCCGGCCCAAACATAATGCAACAAATGTTCTAGAAAATGACAATATTTACAATTCCGTACTTTCGACTACTTGCTCAGCGGCGTCCGGTCTCTTACATAGCTCTGCAATATCGCTATACATGACGCCATTCGGATCCACCAAATCCAAGCAGATAATCACTGCATCCAACATTTCCGCAGGAAGCGATCCATCTGCCCCATCCGCTTCAAACTCGGCGATCATCATCGGCCACTGAGAAGCCAAGAAATGCTCCATCGCTGTCACGTTTCCCGATCGCGATACCAAAACCGCCACCGTAGACCACATCCACATGTCTCGCTTGACGCCATATACATACAGATCCTTCCATTTTTTCCAAAATAGATCGAATCTCTGTGCGTGTGCTAAGGAAGTGAGCGACATTAAGATGTATGTCGGCGTAGCCTCGATTCCATGCTTCATTATGATCTTGTCAATCATACCCGCTCGAGCATCCACTGGAATGACGTCGGCGCTCTTATCCCAGCGACCCATGCCAGAAGGATGCGGATACCGCGACAGCACGTTGTAGTCATAACTAAACTGAATACAAGCGCGGTACAGCACAGTGAACAGGTCCGGGTTATTAAAACTCTCTAATCTCGCGAGCCTAGCACATGTTCGTAGCAGATAACATATCTCCGCAAATCTTTTATTGGTCACCCGCTCCCATACCCCAGACTCCTGAATCTTCGCACGCTGCTTCTCTAGTGGAATGAACTGTTTAGATAAAGCGATAGTTGTGAGGGCGAGCATGAAATCGTCTTGCCGGATAGGAACCCCATGGGCGTACTGCTCGACCAAGCTCTCCGTAAGCAGTCTCACGGGAACTTCGTTATAATTCCACGAATGAGCGACCTGCAAAAACTCTAGTCGTCGTCGCCAGTGGATTGGTGCCGCTGAATTCCACGACATGATGTCATCAAAATCTCTTAGAATCGACCGTAGTTCGCTACTTAGACCCATTTTACTGTGGCTTTCGAGAATGAGAAAGTTCGTGAGCGCTGCAATTTGCAAACTCTGGATATCGTCCTCCGTGTCTAGGCATGTGAATGCTTCGGGAATTAATGAAGCGATGTTGCGTAATTTTGAGGCTTGTCCTGCTCGGCACAAGTCCGTCAAAATTTCTTCGAGTTCAATTTGGCCTTGGGATGATAAGCCGGTTTTTGTCAGCTCCTCAATTCTCTGTGTCATTTCGGTTTCGCCCATGGCCGTGTGCCAGCCGTGTCGTGGCAGGATGACCTGCTTAGTGGAGTCGACATGTACTGCATCTGTGCCAGATGTACCATTCGGAATCGCATTATAAGTAAAAGACGCGGTGTGCATACTGCGTCTCACAAACACAGGTGAGTACGGCGTCGACCCGTTATTGGTAGAGGGCCGGTGCAGCCTGTGCTCTTGGCTAAAAATCCTAAATTCTGGCGTCTCTCTCGATAACGGATCATTGAACATCCTTGGCTTGCCTCCCATATGGGCATACCTTTTCGCCTCCGATCTGCCCTTCCTTTTGGTACTCGTGCGGTCTCGCAACAAATCTGACGCCGTGTACCGCGTGAGTTGTTCGTCCAATTTTGGCATCTCGTGTAGCCATAATCCCTCAAGGTCCAGTTGCCATCTCTTTTCACTTGTGATAATGTGGATATGAATACCGTTCACCCGCGAATCGAAAAATACCCATGAATTCTTGCCGTTACTCCGTAGATCTTTTTCATAAGCTGAAACATCGCCTGTATACTTGGAGATCTTCTTCTTGATCCGGCGTTCCTGAACTTTTAATTTGTCCTTGCTCACAAGACCTTCGATACGCGATTTAGCACGGTATGTTTTCTTTAGGTGAACACGAAGTTCCTCGGACGCGCGGATCAAGTGACGGTCGCTTCGAGCAGTTCCCACTATCATAATTGCATTGGGACCGAATGTCGTATTCCGATTCCGTAGATCGACTAGGCTTAGCTCCGTCAATCCCAGGTCCGCGGCCAAAAAATTTAGTATCTCGGTGACTTCCTTGGGGGCATCTTCTGGGATGTCAGGCAGTAGCGCAACGTTGGAGACCGTAGAATGTGCGTTGGCCTCACGCAAGTACCACGGCGTACTATCGACCATAACGGTACTCTCTGGCTGTTCTTCAACTTTGAATTCCCCATCATGTAGATGGTATTCTAAGCCATCGATCATGTTGTCGTCCTCGATGGCTTCATATCGTTTGGTCTCCGTGTCGAGGTGGAATCCGGCAGTTGCGTCGGAGTAGGTGGTATCCTCTAAGTTCCCGTCGGAACTATTTATGCCCTCTGTAGCTCCGCTAGCCGAGACGTCCGCATTTTCCTCGCGCATAATGATGGCGTTGTGAACGTCGATGATTATTTCATGTCGATTAGGATTTTCGGTCTCCTTGGACTCGAGCTGAACGTCCTCCCTCTCAATAGGTGCGGCTTTTTCCATGATGTTAGTAGAAAGTCATGAACTGGATCCAAAAAGAGTGTATCACCATTTGTGTATGCCCTCTTGCCCTCGGTAAGGCTCGTCACAGCTACTGACTCCAATGCTCCTCGAGAACCTCGATTCCCAAAACACAATAGCCGCAATTGTCTCGAGTTGTTGAAAACAGTCCAGCATGCATTGCTCGATTTTGTTAATGGCCTTATAGCCGTCGTGCTCGTCCTCGTGAGTTGCCGGCGGATTGCAATGCTGCTATGTAACATTATACCAGCCTCAGTTATCCGAAACAATTGCGGTACGGCTAGACACTCCACAAACTTTGAGAGCGTGCGCTATAGCAATTTCTCCTATAAACTATATATAACACTAGACGAAGATATGCCGTTCTTTAATGGGGTTCGGTGCTAAGCAGATCAGGGGTCGCCATCGGCCTGCAAGTTTCGCCCTTCGCCAACGCAAACTTTTCTGTCGACAGGGTACCGAGCGTAGAGCGCCGACAGGCAAAAGTTACTACTTACCCCTGACCTAACGACTATGATTACAAGATCAACAATTTATTTAATATAACCATAAGGTACATATGTATGATGTAAGTATGCTATTATTTTTGTGCTATATACGATTACATTTTATCCAACTGTACATTTCACAGAAGCGTTTTAGATAACGGCACTCATTCTCGCTTTCTCAAAGGTTCGATATATGTCTCATGCAGATGATTTATCGGTCCGTTGCCCTTTCCGAGATCTAAATCATCGGCGATAGCGCCGTGAACGTAGTCTATCGACCTTTTAATTGCCCCAAGTACTGGTAAGCCCTTCGCCAGATTGGACGCAATCGACGCTACGTTGTAAATTAGTACCCCATCAGCAAGACCATACGGTGATAGCTATGAGTTACATACATGCCAATGTGCACCCCGTGCCGTGAGTATTCTTGGTGATGATAAACTTGCTTTCAACGATGTAGTATTCTTTCCCATCGTACAAAATATCGGCAACAATCTGGCTTGGCGAGGTCTCCGTCACGCGTCTGTAGTTCGCTGATAAAGGCAAGTGACCACCTTTTAGTAACACGTATTTCGGCCCGAGTTTAAATAGTTCCTTTGCTAGGTCTTTGGCGTCTTGCAACGATTCTACCGAAAAATCTGTCCCGGTAGCCACTTTGTGGAGAAATTTGGCTTCTTGCAGATTAGGCGTTATTATGCATGCGATTGGGAAGAGGTCGCTTAGGTATGCTGATACTGCCGAGTCTGGTAGTAACTGAAATAGTGTTAGAACTGTACTCGTATGAGAGAAACAACCGATACGCACTTGTGATCCAGATGTGCTGATCATGACTGGATCAACGACTATTTGCTCGGCTCTATATTTTCGCAAACATTTCGCCACAGTTTTGATAGTATCTTCGCTTGCAAGCATTCCTATCACCGAATTAGTGGCCATTCATTGACACGTCGACGGCCGAAGTGAATTGCACCTACCAGTCTTTATCGCATCAACCCCGACGTCGGTAAACACCGCATCCAGTGCTGTCTCAATGAATCCCATGTCCGCGACGGGAAATATGGCTTTAACGCCAGTAGCTAGTATACATAGTTAGAATCATTGTTATTCTCGCCATAAGATATCGGACCGCACTATTCTGCGCCGTCAGAGCCGTAATGCAAGTCATTCCATAGCACCCGTGTACCGTAATTGTCTTTATATCCGCCTCTATACCGGCTCCGCCCGAGGAATCGGACCCTAGTAGGAACTGTTAGACTTTAAGGAGCACTGGACGGAATTAATACAAGAGGAATTGGATCAGTACCTGCAATGGTCAGAACTCGCGGAAGTGTTAGTCCTGACATTTCTCTGAAGATAAATTGCGAATCAGATAATCTCAACTGCAATGCCCTCAATTGAATCCCTCGATCGATGTAGCAATCAAATATGGTATTGTATAAGTGGACGTTGGAGTCAGATGTTTGGTTAGCGGATGAGTCTGGGCCGCAGAGTGGACCAAATAAATGACATGAGACATCGGATACAGACGCATTGAATGACGAGAAATCTATCTTAGACAACCATTAACTGCAGAACTGCAACGCCTTTACAATAACGAAATGGGTCATATCGATTCCTGTCTATATCAGGCGGTGTTGATCAGTTTCTTGCATATGATCGTTTTTGACTCCTTTACTAGCTACTGTGCATTTGGTAATTTACATCGCACGCAAAATAAATTAACGGGATATTTATGCTCTGTAAAACAATTCTGACGTTCCGATATTGCAAATTAATAATAATATTCTTACGATTGACTCTAGCATTATTCGACGACATCAAACTTACCGCCATCCCAAGTATCAAGCAGAGTCTGTCCCGTTCCCGGCGAATTTAGACGATGAGCCGCGCGGTGCAAGTACTTCTGGTCCCAATAGTACCGTTCAATGCACTTTTCGAACCTACTCTGAGGCTGTACCTATTCTAGCAATATGAACCAAACTAATGTAATGTCGAGGCAAAACAAAATTACTGATTCTCAGTCTTTGTTAGTATTAAATTTCCACAGAACGTAATACGTGTAGTTTTACTCGCCAACCTCAGCAAAATCTCAGGCTGAGCGGGACAGGTCTTAAGATATCCGCCGAATCGAAGAAGCGAACGCCCCAGAGGATTAGTGGCACACAGATGAAGCTAGAACTCGGCCAGATTCTAGTGGCGGATCCAGAGTTGCTCGCGCAGCAGGAAGAGCATCTGTCCGCGCAGAATCCAGAAAATGATAACGAACAGGACGAAGAAATTGCGACCGTTGACGACAAGATGTGCATTGAGTGTGGGGATCAGCCTGCGGAGTTGTACTGCATGACCTGCGACGAGCAGTTTTGCAACGTGTGTTTTGGGTATTTGCATCGCACTGGAGTAGGTACTTTCTTATGGATTTGTCGCGTTGGCTTTCGCGGATATCCTGGATTGGATACTTATTGAGTGATATTTAGAAACGAAAAGACCATGCTATTAAGAAATTTGCTCACGACACGGCCGAAACAAATGAGAATGGAGATGCACAATCAAGTTCGGACGCGCCTGACAGCGGGTCCATTAACAACATGGATGTCGACGAGCAGTCTGAACCTGCTAGTGGTACGGTGACTCCTAATACAACGTTGTCAATGTCCGCGGAACCTATCATTATTGTATCTCAGGGGTCGGCATCCTTTGGGTCCTGGTTGATGCAACGGACGAAGTACATTCCAATCCGTTTAACTCGCGGAGAGCGGAAACTTCTCAGATTGTGAGCTTAGACTTCCTCAGCATCATATTCACGTATGGATGAATATACTGACTCAAAATCCACAGGTTGGAAGCTGCATTGAACGTGTCAGAATACACCGACAAAGTCGACGTGCTCGCTTACTCATCAAAAGCCAAGCGCATTATCGGCCAACTGCAAGAAATCTGCTCGATTCTTGCGGGTCTCGTCGTTGCAACTGACATGAAGCTTGGCCAAGAGATGTTCGAGGATAAGGACTTTGCACGGAATGCAAAATGGTTCAAGAAGATTTTCGAGATTGGTCGACGATACAAGATTATGAATCCTGAGAAGATGCGCGACAGTTTTGGAAAATTAATGTACATGGTAATGGATTCTCGACTGCCTGAGATCCAACAGGTTATGGAGTTTGACCTGTACATGCCAATATTGACTGTGCATTCGTTCCTGGAGTCCAAAGATTGTTTGGCATTGTTAGAGGATAACCTGGTTGTGCAAGCGACGGCGGAAATCTATCCCGACCACAAGAAACGCTCACAAATTCAGGCGGAAATTAAACAGAAGGAACAGGCTATTGAGACGCTTGCTCGGAGGTACTATAAACCTGGCAGCATTTCCCAGGATGAGATCCGGTAAGTCCACCTCATCTATATACGCTCTCGCAATTTAGTCATTTACGAATACCAGGCAATGTCTGTACTCTATTGGCGATAACCACTCCTACCTGCGATCAAACAAGAATCCAGTTGAGAAGATGCAGAAATATCTTCAGCAATATTTCCATCCAGAAAATATTGAATCCGAATACACGCTTGCGATTTCGTCCGGCAGAGCTGGAGCGAGGCTTTCACATAACCATGAAAAACAGTACTATTACGTCAACCAATCACTAACTCTATGGTCCATTATCATGAATGACATGTTCATGCTATGGAGCCTGGCCGATCAGGATTTGCTCTCCACGAACGGCAGGTACCGTCTACTCGACAATGGTCAAGGTCTTAATCGCGTGCAATCCTGTCCTGCCGTGTCCCGTGCTATGCAAGGCGTCATCTCAACAGCACAGAAACGTGCTAAATCGTGGATCGGCTCGTCAGCCGTGCACCTTGGCGACAGAAGCGTGCCAAATGCGTGGTTTTTTCTCGACAAGTATCTACAAGTCCCGCAAATCTTGAACCCACTAGAGTCAGTCATTAGCAATATCGACGTCGTTGCTCGTGACCCGTTCGTTTATGATTGGATTCGAAGTCAGTTTGGGAGCGTCGAGGACCTCAAAAAGACCATTCTGTGTGATTTTTTCAAGCATGCGTTTGATGGATCAGGCGCGGACAATTTCCAGGAGGCCGGCTCATGCATTGATGGACGACTTACTAGTGCGTGGAATTGGACCAACTCGATTTCCAGGAAGCCGTATTTAAAGATCTTCTTGCTGTGCGGCTTTACTGGATTCAATGGCACAGATGGTTTCTAAACGCGCCAACTTCAAGATTGGATATTTCAAAGTAGTCGAAGTGTGGTGAGCAGCAATTGAATGGAATCTTAAAAATGACTGACGGATGACAGTAGTGATATATAATGTCTCTATTTCATTCTTGAATTTGTATCTATTGTGTCCGTGAGTTTCGGCACATGATATAAACGATGTACGTTGTTACAGGATATTATGGTCTTTCGTGTCGGTTAGATTCAAAGAATAGATCAGTTTGTTACAATTTGTTTTAAAAATTGGACATGTGAAAAAATCGCAATTTACGCACCAATTTTGTTTACGATTGTCGGCTGCATCCATCAGCCCGAACATTAAATTCACAACATTCAGTATCGACTTTATTACAAGTACCATCATACGTCTTTGTAACCCACCCCCATATTTTTACAAGAACACCAAATTCTATAAACTAAAGGAAATATAACACTGTAGCATTGACAAAGCACTTTTAAACCTGATTTCCGAGCCCATAAATCAATGAAATAAAGGAGAAAAAACAACCGCAACTAATCTATGTGGAAGCCCGATAACTATTCCTCGCGGTTGAGTGGTTCTATAGGATGCAAAATTTAGTATACCACACGGTCAACGCGAAGTCAACTACCACCGAGACAAACAACCACGTTGACGAATATCATGAAAAAAATTCATCAGAAGAAGTAAGCATTTGACTTCACTTCATTAATCAGAAAGCTTAACACAATATCATTGCACCGCGTATCGCCGAAGTCATATTGATAGTAAAGAGAGAATAATCACCATCTTCGGAATCCGAGCTGTGCGGTATTCGAGCCTGAGTAGCCGCCGGATCGGTTGCCCCATCCCCCACGGCCACCGCCACGGCCGCCGCCGCCGCCACCCCAACGGCTGTTCCCGCCACCACCACGAGAGAAGCGACCCATTTCTTCAAGTTTGGGGTCAATGTACTGTTTAGCCTCTCGCAAGATTGTCAAGAGGTCGCGCGCCTGCTTGGAGTTGTCGCTGGTGAAGAGAGTAATAGCGGTACCGGTAGTACCGGCTCTGCCAGTTCGGCCAATTCTGTGGACATAGTCCTGAACACATACATTAGCGTCACATTCCATAAAATGAGAAAGAATAAGTGACATACTTCACTGTTGTTAGGATAGTCGTAGTTGATGACATACTTAATGTCCTTGACATCTATCGGCATCAATTAGTAATCAAAAGCTCAAACAAATTGAGTTCAACCTCTCTCCATCCTCTATTCATAGATTATTATGCCTTCGTCATGTTCTAACCCTCATGCATCTTGCGCATACTGCGCACCATATGTTTGTCAAGCGACGTTTAAACAACCGCAAATTGCATGATTTCTTGGAGGTATACGAAATATACGTTCACATATTGGTATGCCGTTTCCTTTCCTTTTCTTACACCGAGTCAGCAACATACGGGGCCCTGAAAATCACCTGAATGGAGTATTTTTGTTCTTATGAAGAGGCCTCGTATTTGGCGTGAGAACATCAGTGCCATAAAGCATTCTGAGAAGGTTATAACGTACAATTGGACAACATTAAGAAATGTATTATCATCTCTTTTCCTTGTCACCAAAAAGCTTCTAGTAAAATACACAAAATCCTTTCTTTTATGTGATCCCTTGTTCTGCTAGCAAAACCGTGGAACAAAAGAAAAGATATGGTCTGTATCTTTAGAAATTAATGCATTTTCGGCGAAGAAAACAGATGTCCAATTCCTTCTCCTCTCCTTCTGAACGGTAAAATGAAACCAGGTGGTTAATGTGAATGACTCGGGTTGAAAGAAACAAGTCATGACGCAATATGGTTCAAGTGTTGCAACAATCTCATGCATACACTGAACAGAAAATCATTACAGAAGAATCCTCCAAAGCACAGCAATGGAGTAACCTTCCTAAGCCAGTTGTCACGTCGGATACTATAGCGCCTTTAAGCGAAGAAGCCAGACAAACGATGTCCTCCAAACGATGCCAGAGGACAAAGAGAGTTAAAACAGTACAAAGAAACAAGAATAGAGAAAAGTAGAGAACTTAAGGGTATCTAGAGACAGAAATCAGACTAATCATACCAATACCACGGGAGGCGACGTCGGTCGCGACCATGATGGGTGACTTTCCGGTTCGGAATTCGTTCAAAACCCAGTCTCGCTCATTCTGAGCCTTGTCACCGTGGATTGCCAGCGCAGGCCAGCCATCCTGACGAAGATACTTAGTGATATCGTCCGCCACACGTTTGGTGCCAACAAAGATAAGGACTTTAGAATCTTGATTATCCATGGCCTTTTCGAGATGTTTGACCAATCTAGACAATCTTAGTATACCAAGTAGTAATACAGCACTTCGACAATCATACCTATCTCTTTTCTCCATCTCCGTGACAACCTCAACGATTTGGGTAATATTGTGGGAAGCTGATAATTCAAGCGACCCGATATTGACCTGAATATAATCGTGGAGGTAGTCATTGGCCAGACGCTGGACCTCCTTGGGCCAGGTAGCTGACCACATGCAAGTTTGGCGATCGGGACGGATCTGGTCGACGATCTTCCTGATCTGAGGTTCGAAACCCATATCCAACATACGATCGGCTTCGTCAAGGACAAGGTAAGTCACACGACGGAGATTGGTCTTGCCGGACTCGATCATGTCGATCAAGCGACCGGGAGTAGCAATGCAAATTTCAACGCCACGCGCGAGGTCACGGATTTGCTGGCCTCGAGGAACACCACCGTACACACAGGTATTGCGGATACGGGAAGATTTACCGAATTTAGTGCACTCTTGCTGGATCTGAACGGCAAGCTCACGAGTGGGAGCAAGCACCAAAACGATTGGCCCATCGCCAGGAGCAAGGAGGGGCTGGGCGTTGATATGAACGATAGCGGGAAGACAGTAGGATAGCGTCTTTCCAGAACCAGTCTCAGCAATTCCAACCAAATCACGACCAGAAAGGGCCATGGGCCATCCCTGGGACTGAATTGCAGTAGGAGCACTAAATCCCTGAGCCTTAACCTCGTTGATTACGTACGCTAGAAACGCTGTTAGTCTTTGTCTACCGATGACATATTCAAAGAATTTCGACTCACAAGGAAAACCAGCTTCGTCAAAAGTCTCCACCGGTCTTGGAACATCGTTACCCTTAACAGTCATCTTTTTATCGGTGCGAAACTGCTCAATATGCTGCTGGGAACGGGCAGTAACATTAGGATTCTCTTTGTAAAAGTTCTTCTCGAATCTGGGAAGCGAGTCCAAATTCCAATCCTGTTTCTTCAAACTAGCCCCAAGATTCGACATGCGGTCACCTCCAGAACCGCCATAGGACGAACCTCCGCGCGAACCATGTGAGTCGCCACCACGAGATCCGTAGCCACCTGAGCCGTAGCCACCTGAGCCGTAGCTACCAGAGCCGTAACTACCAGAGCCGTAGCCACCTCTGCTGTGACCGTGATCACGGTCGCCGCCGGTGCGATCGCTGCGATCACGATCGTAGCCGCCGGATGAACGGTAAGAGCCACCGTAAGAAGAAGAACCTCCGTAACTCATATTGTATCAAATGTATATGTCTATAACAGGTGACTGTGGAAACGAAGAAATGGGAACGATGGAGGAGGACAAAATGGAAGAGAAATTTTTAGTAGGCGAGCTTTCTAGTGGCAAAAACCTTATTTGCAATGTGACAATGAGACTAGGGGAATCGGGTAGCCACGTGCGGCTCTTGCCACCAGCGATACAGGGGCGGTTTCCGCCCTCTACGCCATAATAATCTTTCAAATGGTAAACAGATAAAAGTTATAGTACATAGGTGAAGTTGAAGAGAGGATACTACCAAAGAAAAACCAAACCCCTTTCCGTTATGCAAGCGATGACAATGCGCTACTCAAAGCACACTACTAAAAGAATATCCTATTGTTTTGAAGGAATCCTGCGCTCAATGCAACCGTCGCTGCTTCGTCTTTTCAAATATAGTCTTGATCATCTCGTTACCCAACTTTGTTGCATCTGCAAACCGTGGCGAAAAGTAATTTTGCGTAGTCTCGAACCTATACCGGTACAATTTAAAGCTCCCAAATGTGATGATTTCACTCCATGACCGTGCAGCTACAGTAAATTCCAAATCATCTGCCCTGAACGTATCATTCTCCAACGCAACATTGATACACTCATCCAACAGGCCTGGTGACTGAAATAAGTACTCAGTGACCCCTAGCCAGATTCTGAATAGTGGAGTGCTGCAAATCATATGGTCGTACGGCACAATTCCCAATTTCCACCAGCAATCAACCATGGCAAGTAAACTCAGATGAGAGTTGGGAGTTCGCTCTTGCTGTGGAACATTTGACAGTGAAAACTTATCCAGTAAATCGTCCGAAAGAAGTAGCTCGTGATTAGCTGGCAATCCTCCAAAGACAGCCTGCTTCGCAGCATATACTCTGTATCTGAATTCGTCCGCCTTGTGCTCGACCATCAATGTAAATAGCTCTGTCACTGATTTAGCGTACTGCAAGATTTGTGCCTGAGCAGCGGGATTCATGATCGCCAGTCCAGCGTAGACATGCCACTTGTTGGAATAAATGCGCAATGAGATATTGATCTTGACGTTTTCGATCCCGCCGACGTAACGCGGGACTTCCCATGGGAACTGACTGTTAGCATACCACGCGACTCCCATACTCAGAAATGCAGCATGAGTGGCGGCTTGTGTGTCTGCTGTGATCTTGTCATGCTGAGACGCGGTGAGATAGACGAATTGCGAATTGAAGCACGTGAGAACTGTTCTGACGAGGTCAAGTGCATCGTCTGATGCTCGATGCTGAATCAGGACCAATGGCTGCCCTCGCGTATCAACATTCGGACCATGAAGAGAGTGACAGGACACAATTTGAACATCAGCAGGCAAGTGCTTCTCAAACGCAGCAATCTCGGGCGCCTTGCATGATGTCTGGCCGCCCACGATGGCACCAACCTTCGTCGCTATTATGTGGTTAACTTTGGTACTACTAGAGTATTCAAAAAATGTGTCTCACAAGGGCCGTACGTAGCGACAATACTCTCGATATTCTCGGCTTCGACGGAGTAAATGATGTAATCGCTCAGGCGCGAGACGTAGTGACCGTTCTCGAGAATATTGACTAACGAATCTACAATCAGTCAGTTCGCAGTTCATCTTACAAGTCAAGAACGTAATGGGCTCTCTTACTCGAAGCATAGTCTTCCTTTAGCTTTTCAAACTGCTCCGGCCTGTCGCATGCATTGATCCTATCCCATGATTAGATATCCGACTGGACAAAAATTTAGCCCTAAACTTCAACTCCTGCCATTTTCGTACCATGGTAAAATTACCAATTCCGTACTGCCAGCTAGCTAAGGATGAAGAGATTGAATATACATACTTCCAACCCGCAGTGGACAATCGTCGGGCGTACATCCGCCCCATATCGCCCATCCCAATAATCCCAATCTGCAGGACTTTAGGATCCGGTGTAAGCGTCGCCGTCATCTTGTCTTTTCTTCCAATAAAGATACTAATATAGTTTAAGGATATAACTTAGCTGGAAGAAAAGATCTTGGACTGCAAGCCCTGTGGTCGGTTGGTTGGCGGCGTTCGTAGCAGTGCGGGGAGTAATGTGAGTCGTCGTGAGTCGAGCCCCTCCTTGCAAATCGAAAATTTCGAGAATGGGAGTTCCCAAACAGACCAAGCAATTCAGCGGCTGACAACCGCAATTTGTCCCGAAACTAGTCGGAATTTGTTACTGCTACTTTATATACCTATATCATGTACGCATAGTTACCATAGATTGCGACACGCCGACAGTTGAACAATTATCATCTTGAGCCTTAAAATGCAAAAGACAAACTTTCGTCGGTCTACGCCAGTCGGCTTCGCGGCCCGTAACAATCAATTGAGTAATGAATATGTCAGCGTGCCATGATGACAGGCTGATTCGCCGGCTGTGATCGACATGACTAAGAAGAGCTGGCTACCGGAAAATCTCATAGCAGTCGTTCCCCAGAATCGGGTCAATTCTGAATCCCGCAGATAAATATTACAATGTTATCATCGTCCGTTTTCTTTGTTAATGACCATTTAACAACTTACAACTGCAACGATATACATAAGTACGAAATCCATATCATATCCGGTCACGTTCAATTAGTCTTGTTATGATCATGTGATCTCCAGACTTTTAAGCTGCGAGTCAATGGCCGGAAAGTTATTAATGCGGGATACAGGGCTATGCATAGTTACATTACAATGCATCCAGTAGTCGTAAGATACGCTCAAGTGTAGCCAGTGAATAATCAAATTCACTGGCGGCAATCATCAATTTGTTTACACTCTAGTAACACCAAAAACAGCTAACTCCGGTATCAAGCAGATATCAACACAATGCTAGAAAGGAGAGACAAGCCAATGGATAGCACCTTAGTCTGCGATTTTCTCCCGCTGAGTTGATATCAAACGGAAATGTGCAGTGACAGCGTTGCACTCCCTGACGGATAATGGCCGAGTTTCAGCGCATAAGTAAATATGCAGTGAAAGTATACTGCACTATATCTCCGCAGGTAATATAGACGCCAATTGGTGGCCAGCGAGGCTAGGTTGCAGATATGACTTATTAGACGCGATCTAAAAGTTGAGTCAGAGTAGGCATCACGCCTTGAGAAAGCTAGAGCTCGAAAGCATATTGATCCGACGCAGTGAAGCGCGCCAGCAAGTGATGAAATCCGCGATTGAGCATTATATTCGTCGTAGAAATCGTACACACGGCCACAGGTAAAGTTAAAACGACGAAGACTTTCGGCATGCGGTAGGAAGCCTGTAGATAGACAGTTAGGAGATCAGACGGCAACAACTCGGGACTCAGGAACAGGACTATCTCTAAGCGGACGGAGAGATACGATAGGCGCTTTGGCCAGGACAGATGGAAGCAACACGAGACAGAATTGCAAACAAAATTTGTGACAATCCACAAATTTCGTCATAGATAATGACAATACATGTCTGTATAAAGAAGCAAAACACTAATTTGAATCGTTCTTGACGAGTCAGCTGGCGAGACAAGAAATCAATCATTTCTCAAAGAATCTCAGTACTCCGCTAATTTGGAGCATGGACTACCAGCGAGTTCCATGTAATCCGGTGAATGAGCAGGCTGAGTGGCGAAAGCATTCCTGTCATCAATAAAATATAAACTAAAATAATCGCGAGCTAAGGATAACCAAATGGTGCAATCTGTTCCCTGCTAGTTATCGGGGAATCTATTGCCCGGAGGGGATCATGACTCCATATTGTGTTGTCTGATTGATGATGAGTCGAAGCAGAGTCTGACCCATAATATCGGAACCTCAAGTTCTGGGCCGGGATACTGACCCAGGAGGCCATTCGCTCCTGAAGGTGAATAGCTGCCGAAATGCACGCGGGGAGCCAGGACTCGAATCTCTGTATCAGGCAATCCCGGAGTAGCAGAAGCTGCTATCTCAGTCTGCCGCATCGACCAGTCTATGGCTGCACCTTTAGCGTGAAACCAAGCAGCAAGTTACGAGTCAAGCCGTATCAAGCCGAGCCTGACATACGCGCGAGCTGCTGGAAGTCGCGAACCCGAGTCACTGCTGCGTAAATGAATTGTCTCTGGCCATCTTTATTGTTTACGGAAATCACGACGAGTCTGGTCAAATCGACTGAGTTGCTGCTGCATCTCCCTCGCGCGACCAGCCAGCAGTTAGGCAAACAGAGGCGTAGTGCTGAACATCTGCCAGACCCCGTCGAGCCGTCGAAACGGAGACTTAATTCCGAGCCGCGCGAGTGGCAGACCGGGTCAGCCACTGTAAGCCACACGTACCATCGCAGAAGAGCGACGCCACCAGGTCACCCCCAGTTCTCACGTGACGTTTGAAGGACGGAGATGCCGTAGCTCGATAGACAGATCGTATAGATGTGCCCTCGAGACAACGCTGTGGGATCAAGGAGACACAACTCTGATGGAGGCGGAACCGGACAAGTGCGACGTTTGGAGTTCGGATATGGCCGACGCCGCATGTGGCAGTGAAAAGCCGCGCGCTGGCGATGACGCGTGGATACGGGGCAATAATGTCATAATAATACTTCGCGTACTGCCGTCTAATCGACGCTGCACTCCGTCACTGCTACCGGTTACCCACAGTCCATAGTCCGCAGACGTGCGAGATGGGCCATTGATCAAAGCCCGTCGACGTTCCGCTGTCATCGCGATATAAGCTCAGCCCAAGTCGCTCTTCTCCTTGTTCTAGTCCTCACACTGATCACACTACACTTGTAGCTACTCTCTTCATCCACACTTCAACGCACTGTCATTTATCTGCATCCAACGATGGTCAAACTCTCTGCCGCCCGCTACGGTAAGGACAACATTCGTCTCCTCAAGATCGAGCGCGATGCCACCAATCCCAAACTACAGTATGTCTATGAATTCACCATCCGCGTCATGCTCGAGGGCCATATCGCTTCTGCTTACAATCATGCCGACAATTCACCGGTCGTCACGACAGACAGTATGAAGAACACCACTCACAGTACGTTTCCGTTGCAATCTAGTTTCATTTGCTCCGGCGACTAATTTTATTAGTTCTCGCTAAGAAGAACCCTGTCTCTCCTCCTGAGCTCTTTGCGTCCATTCTTGGCACTCACTTCGTCACAACCTACGACCACATCCAGAAGGCTCTTGTCCACATCGTCCAACACCGATGGACCCGTTACGCTGTTGACGGTGTTCCACACGAGCACTCCTTTCTCCGTGACGGCGAGGAGGTCCGTGTCGCCGACGCCGAGGTTGACGAGTCTGGTGAGATCCTTCTCTCAGGTGGCATTGCCGATCTTCTTGTCTTGAAATCTACCGGGTCCGCTTTCTACGGATACATACAGGACAAGTACACAACTCTTCCCGAGACCTGGGACCGTATCATGTCCACTGCTATTGACTCTACCTGGACGTTCAAACCATTTGAGAACTTAAAAGCTGTTCGATCCGCCGTCGACAACTTCGAGGAAGGCTACCAGTCAGCCCGCAACATTACTCTCAAGACCTTTGCGCTCGACGATTCCGCGAGTGTCCAGGCCACTCTCTTCAAGATGTGTAAGCTCATTCTCGCCGCAAACTCCCTTATCACCGATGTCAAGTACGCTCTCCCCAACAAACATTATTTCGAGATCGATCTCTCCTGGTTCGAGGGTCTCAAAAACACAGGCGCGGATGCTCAGGTCTACGCTCCCCAGTCGAACCCGAACGGTCTCATCACTGCTACTGTCTCTCGTGACGACTAAGTTTCTTTCCGTTTGTGATATATCTGCTTGTATTATATTTATCTTTTTTATTTACCGGTTCATTGTGTGGCTGGTTCATTAGTGGTCTAATGGCTTCTCCATAGTATGCGATGAACGAATCAGACTACGGGTTGATTGCTTTGTCTATATTTTAGTATTCGATTGTTTACGTGGGTCGGGTTTCGGTTGCTTTAAAGTTTTATACTGTGTTGATTCACAGTACATAATAATAACTACTTATCCATCTTGATGTTTGTACTCTTGCAAATAGAAGATTCGTAGTGGATTAAATACATTTCAACCTTTACCTCTCGACAAGGGCAGATCGTGTTGATGGCAGTCGCGCACTTAAACAACTGACGATCCCTGCACAGTGTAGATGAGTCTATTCTTGTGTACAATCTTCGAGGCCGACATCAAACACTGTATGGCGACATGTCTCAGCTTGATTAACCGCAAATTGTCTACGTCTCCGTACTTTGCAATAAAGATCGTAATGATATGTGTAGTGCCATTCATATTTACAAATGCAATCCAAAACTCTCGTCCTCTATAATACAAACCGACAAGGTCGATTCTTCACTCTTTTGCCTCCGACAACTTATTCGCTTTGATAACTTCCGGTGTCTCTGCCCAAAATCGAATGACATTCTGCTTGTAATCGTGCTCAGCTCCTTCAAACGTACGTAGCCGCTCCAGGCGAATTTTCCGTAACCGGTTTTTCGGCAACATACCACTCACAGCTTTCCTCAGTACCTCACCGTATCCCTTTTTGTTGACTAACCGTTCCATTGTCATCTCCTTCAATCCACCTGGCGTCTGCGTGTGTTTCCGGTAAATCTTCTGCTTGAATTTATTCCCCGACGTCTTCAACAAGTTGCAATTCGAAACGACGACGTAGTCACCGCAATCGCTAGCGGGCGAGTAAATAGGCTTGTGTTTGCCCATTAGTGTGATTGCGATCGAGGACGCCAGACGGCCCAGCGTGCGAGAGTCTTTCTCGAGGTCGACGTGGTGCCAGACCCGAGTATACGCGAGACGAGTCTATTTGGTCGTTAAAACTGGTCAACAATGACACTAGAGAAAAGACTAATCGTACCTTTCCTAACAAGTTCGACATTTTGTTGAAATTTTGTTGTGAAAAGTCCGAGAAAAATAGCGAATTGTCAAATGGGAGATATATGGACCTGTTGCTCCGAAGAAATTTAATGTCCCCTGACGGAAAGCAACGGGGTTCGCGGACAATGACTGGCTTTCAGCCCTAACTCCCAAGACCATATGACGACTACGGCCTCAAATTTCAAAGCCTCCAGCCATCACTAAAGAAATCCTTTCCAGCAACACCACCATCGCGTCTCCAGCGAGCAAGATAGAAAGCGAATTGGGCTAAGCACCGAGCGAGTTCAGTGCCTAAACACCGACACAGTCTCTAGACGCGAATTACGGAGTGGTGCGGCTACGCGACAAGTCAACGAACGCGCGAATTTTACGGATCCCTGCACAGAATAATCTTGGACTGTTCGATTTGCGGACGAAGAGTCGGATTCGGGGAATACGGTGTATGGGAGAAATCAAAATTGTTGGCGGAAAGTGTCGTGTTTTATCCGCAACTAAATTGATTGTTTTCTGGATCACCACAGCAACTTATCTAGAGGTTTAATTACTGTCCAATTTTTACGTCTTCGAAGTTTTGCTCTATCAAAGGAATCACTATAATTGGTCGTACGTACTCCACATCCTGGAAATGAACAGAGTCGTTCTCGCAATCCGGTCCAATCTCCCAGACGAGATGGACTGGGCTCTGCAGTCCCTCGTCCGGATGTCGTTCGAGACTCCTGACGATCTTCATTTCGATCGGTACCCAGCTCTAGCACCCGCATTGGTCGAGAAACTGAATTCAGCAGACCAATTCAGAGACATCGACACCTATTCTTTCCAAACTAATGACGGCAAAGTGGTCACAACTGACGACGACCTGGGTCTTTTCGGCGCCACAGTCGCTACTGAGAAGGTTCGGAAGCAGCTGGACAAAGTCCTCGAGGCTGCACTTGTTCTGAGGAACGCTGCGATTAACCCGGAAAACGCGAGGCATCTGTCACGGTCGCAGGTTTGCGTGGGTGCACTTGTCAAGTGTTTAACATTACCGGCTGATCGTCCGAGTTTAGTGGAACTGCGTCAGTATTGCTTGGATATAGTGGAGTCTGTAGCGCTTTTTTTGCGGCCCACGAGTAGTCAGGATAGTCTATTCCGCGCCCTTGCGGGGTACTTATCCAGCGACGATCGAGGTGTGCTGATCAGTGCTCTGCGAGCTATAGCTCGACTAGTAATCAACGTGGAAGCGAATCTCCTACAAGCTATTGATCGCAAGGTTGTTGCTCGAATATGCGCGCTAATTCTCCTGGACGACGAAGAGTTACTCTCTGTCTGCTTGGATTTCTTGTACCAATACACCTCTGCGCCGGAAAATATAGAATTAACTGGAGAGGCTGTCGATTGGCGAGAACTTGTACAACAGTTGATTCGACTATTACTGTACCAGGCTCAGGAATGGCCACAGAAAGATGCGCGATTGATCTCAAACATGATATTAGATAAGAAGGCGCCACCGAGTCAACCACCGGATTTACCCAACGACTTGGTGTATGAACTTCTCTCGTTTCCGGAACCGGAACGAGCGACGCAATGGTACGTTGTCGTCATCACATACTTTTCTATTGACTCACGAATTGTAGGATGCGGGCATGTTTTGAGGAAGATCCAGAGGGTGATGTCACTCAGATTGCGTTATGGAAAGCGTACGAATCTCGATTTGAAGAGTACGTTAAGCAAGGCAAGAAACTTCTTCCTGCAGCAGACTTTATAAAGAATGTGACAACTGCGTTTCGCCGGGCTGCTGCCATGGTCGTCACATTACCTGGTGGCCAACAGAAATTTATTATTAAGGGTATCCGTCCGCGCGAAGTTCCCATGTCGTTGAAAGGAGAACTGTATGTCAAATGCCAATGGTCGTCGACGTCCCCGAACTGGCCAAGATGTACCGGCGCGTATCCTTCAATAAAGGATCTATTTGCACATATATTGGCTGTCCATGTTCCGCCTCCACCCACTCCCGCACCGGTTCTATCCCAGCAGTCTGAATCCCAGCCTACATCGAGTGCAACGAGTTCAGCTCCCATTCCACCACTACCGTCGCCTACTGCAAATGGCAATGTCGGTATATCCCCCGGTCCTGATGTGCCAGTGACAAATGGTTTTCCAGCTCAGGTGTCCCGTCCAACGGCTACTGAGCAGCATGAAAACACATCAATGTCGGATGCTCCACCACTCTCTCCAATATCTGCTTTAACGGCTGAGCCGGTACAGGAGTCGACAGCTGCGGAATCAGCAACACAGCCATCACCAGTACCACTAGCGCAATATGATCAACAGCCGGTACGATACTTTTGCCACTGGAATGGGTGTACCCGTTTCTCGCCTCACGGAGACGCCGACCGGCGCAAGGTGATCTCGCACATTAAGACACACATCCCAGACGCAGATCACAATAAGCCTTTGCCGTATAATAGCCGCAGTCCGCCTCTGCAGACAACGGCCTCCGGAACATTAACCCTTGACACGGCGATCTTGTCGCAGAACGTTGTGCTGGTGAGCAAGTCGACTATGGTAGATGAGCACGGAGAAGCCACTGGCATTCCGTTAACGTCATGCCTGATACTGCGCAACGTGGCGCGAAGCGAGACTGGCAAACGCTTGCTCAGTGGACTGGAGACGGAACTTATTGGCGTCGCGGCAGTGAATACGCCGTTGAGAAATTATATTGCAGATCTGCTGGATGTCATCGAAGAGAAGAGGCGGACCATTGAGTAAATATGGACAAGCTGATAGTGATGTTGGTGGGTAAAATCGTGTCTAGAATTGTACGTTATGTGTGTGAGTACGTAGAGCAAATATGTATTGTATGTAATGGTATATTTTATTATGCAGCTTTAGACATGTTAGAATATATGTCGTATTTTCTACCTAGAATTTGATGAATATCGTCTTGGAGCAATTCGGCGCGTCTAGGAGTGGGGCGCTGCGGAGACTCTGATCACATGAAGTCGTACATTAAGTGCATATTTTGACTTCGCTACCGCTCAGGGCGAATGTGGAGATGTGGCGGATGTCAGCCGATAGTATCTAGCCTAGCAAGTTTAACCGCTATCGGGGTGTCTCCTCGGCTGATATCATCGTGCGTCACTGTCATCCATATCGATCGATATATCTTTCACCCACAATATTCTCTGACCTGTTTGATTTTCCTCTGAGCCACTACCAGTGTATCTTGAACTATCTCTATACGTTTATTTCTGCTCATTCTTTCTGGCCTAATCGAAAAGCATGATTGGCAACCTAACTGAATGACATCATATTTACTGGACTTAAAAAGGCAGCTCGAGATTGTCATGATTAATTAATCTAAAGCCACGTACACAGCATGCAAGCCTTCGACTTGGTCTCGAAGAATATCTCTCAGATAATACCTATTCCGATTTACGTTGGTGTTTTTGTTGTTCTCCTCTTTCAGGTTTTTCCTCGCATATTCATCGCCAGACAGCGATCAATCGTTGAATCGACTGCAAACAGGCCGGGCAAGGACTCAGACACACCAAACGGCATATACGACCGCAAGCCAAGTCTGTCATCACTAGTAACCCCCGATCCGACTTTCTCATGGCGCAACAACCCACAGCAGATCCCGCGCGAGATAAAGCCGGGCAAATATTTCCTCACAATGAACGTACGCAAACTCGACTTCAATGACTACATCGTCTTCGACAAACGGTATTTGTCCGAGTACCGTGAGCGACAAGCGATTATATCTAATGTGGGATCGGCTAAGATATTCGTGGCAGAAGCTAATGATGCCGCATTGGATTTGTGTGAGGAGACATTGATGGTTACTGTTGACTTTCTGGTTACGCGCTATCCTTCCATGTTTCATCGGACTGAGAGGGGAGTGCTCTGCGTTGATGCTGGGGAGGAGTACGATTTAGTTACCAGACCGTGGGTGAGGCATCCACTGGAGACTATGTGTTTGCTTTCCGGCGATGATTGTATCCTCATGCGCTGCTGCAACGATGGCGTATTACGCGTCGCTGCCGTCGGACTCGTATATAGCTGTATGCCCTCACCATTCATTACCATTTGTTAAGCAGGCAATTGTTGACAAAAGCAGTGGATATTGACTGGACATCGTTCATCGGCAAAGACCTCGCGTCTATACACAGAGACGCACGCATCCCATTCTACGAATCCGCAATCCAAAAATCAGTTGACAGATATTTCCTAAAGTTACAGCCTGACAAACCTGTAGCACGTGCAAATTGGCTCACGCAAATTGGTCCTGAGCTCCGGAACGAAAAGTTTCCTGACGAATATTTTCGACACGTATCTACAATCCCAGGGAACACAATTACTCCCGAGACAGTAGTTGACGATTTGTATTTCCGCGTCGAGCGACAAGCTATGAGGAAATTGCCTAGCATGCGTGGCGTAGTGTTCAAGTTCCACCTGTATGCTACCAATATCTGGGACTTGGAACTAGAAGAGGGTGTACCGAGGCGGTTCGCGGAGCACATTAGAGGTTTGCCGGAATCAGTATTGCGACAGAAACATTGTCTGGAATACGTGGACTGCATTTTGAAGGTTATGGACTTGATGGCTGAGCGACAAGAGAAAAATACTACGAACTCTCACGACTAAAAGCGAGACGTACTTATATCTACGATATAGAACATTGACTGTGATTTGCTTTAATACCTCTGTATATCCGGATATATTGAAGCACATATCTCATCATGATCGTAGCAAAATCCAATATACATCGCATTTCGCCGCACGTCTTACACAAAAAAAGTATGAAACAAAGAATATATGTCGTTTTAACCCCTCGCCTCCATCGCGATCGAAAAAACACGACAGAAGTCGCACCGAAAGGATTAAAAAAATAAAAACATTACTCAAGGGAGCAGGGAACGGAGGACAACCTATCAAGTGTTAATGAAACCCTCAACTGCGCATTACTTTGAATGCAGCTCCGCTGTTGTAATTATACATAATTTTAGATTAAGTATAACCACTACTATAGAACTTGTTAGCTATCTGAAGAATAAATGTACATGAAAATGTATGGGACTTTGTTAGACGTACCTGATGATGTGAAGAAAAAAGAAAAGAACGGCAATCAAAAAATTGCGTAAGAAACTTATAGTGGGCGACACAGCCCTAACTAGAAACTCAACCCTAGATTCTAGGGGTGGGTCGTCGAGTTGCCGCACACTAGGGCTAGGGTGTAGATTAACAGATGCAGTCGCGTTTTCAATACTTCGATGATTTATGGTCCAAACTCAGAACGTCAGGGATTCTGCTGATGATGACCGACGGCTACGC